>NC_092293.1:8160974-8248339 GCF_036320965.1 Panulirus ornatus
CCTACTTTGTATTACACAAACGTTGTTACCTATGTTACTATCAGTATATTGTATGGTTTATGTTATACCTGCTTTGTATTACACAAACGTTGTTATCTATGTTACTATCAGTATATTGTATGGTTTATGTTATACCTGCTTTGTATTACACAAACGTTGTTACCTGTTACTATCAGTATATTGTATGGTTTATGTTATACCTACTTTGTATTACACAAACGTTGTTACCTATGTTACTATCAGTATATTGTATGGTTTATGTTATACCTAATTTGTATTACACAAACGTTGTTACCTATGTTACTATCAGTATGTTGTATGTCGTGTTATACCTGCTTTGTATTACACAAACGTTGTTATCTATGTTACTATCAATATCGCTTAGTATACTGTACTTGATGTATCCTAGACCTCCCACCTCTGACTGCAGTGTGCACTTGGGGTGCCTGAGCCTACACAGAACCCCCGTCACTCTCCTATGTTGATGTATTTTACCCACTGTGCGCTCTATACTGGCCTCCACCTACCCCTGCATATGTATGTACACTTCACTCATACAATCATTGACATGCTTTTTCTATGGATATCAAGACAATAATCTTTCTTTTAATAAAAGAAATAACATTTATTGAATTGTAACAAACTTACCTCAATCTTCAACATTATCAACGTCACAAGCAGGTTTCTCAACTAACTGGATTATGGAAATATCAAGCAAATTTACGTGGATTCGCACCGGAAGCTACTGAAAAGGGACATTCCCACCCCACCTTGCACTTAAGTCTTTTACGACAAAATCTTGTTCGTTACAAATTTCTGCAAACTGATCATAAAATCTGTCGCCTTTCTCTGGTGTTTGTCCTACTGTTATTTCCTTACGAAGTTCATCTTTAATTTATGCAAAATGAAATCGACATTCCCATCGGGTACATTTTATTCATCACAAGATTAAGATGATCTTTAAGAAAGACCAACCATTACCGATTACATTGTTTACCATGTTTTTATTAGAAACTAAACCCTGGAATTGCGTATTAGGCAAAGAAGTCTATTTATTTTATATCAAACCAAGAATCAGAAATAGCAATCACATAATATCTTCTACAGATGCTTTCTCAGACTCTGACATTTTAGTTACGTAGCCTCCGAACATTAACAATACTTTATGTCATGAACCAATGACAGTAAAACAATGCACAGTTCAATATTAGTATTAGGTGCAGCGACAAGTGTAACACTGCAAACTGTTGCCACTCGTTACCACCACACATAAGTATTAAGGTTTTCTACACAGTCTAATGGCAATAAACAGACAACTTACCTACAGTGAGCTTATTGGAAAAGTCACTTTCCTTCAGGAGTTTCGTCACATTTGCTTGCAGCCAGTAACCTGAGCTCTCCTGGCTTAATGTTGAGGCTCTACATGTACTGCACTGTACGTCTGTACTTACCACCATGTATAGTAAATTTTCAATGAAAATAACATGTGTCCTGCTGTTGCTTTCATATAGAGATGCAAGTGACATGACATACACTACTGATCAAGCAAATAAAAAAAGAAAGGATTGATTAAAAGGTAATTTATTTCTTTGCTAACATATCACTAATACAATAAACACAGTAAATTAATACTTCTTTTCAAAATTATTGATATTTCTATAGTGAGAGTTTTTACAAATCAAGTAATCTATTGCACGGTTTACTGAGGCCATAATGTTTAGATATGATCAAAAGGTTGTGGACATAAAGTTACATAAGCCGCAGACACCCACCAGAGATGATCATATGTGAGCAAGAGCGTGACACCTGTGTTACTATAAACCAGACCTGGGAGTGAGGCAGTATGCCTCCCACACACTAGACCAGGCACTGGGCTGCTGTGTCCCGCACTCAACATGGATGGTACAAGATAATGAATTTCCCATAAGCCAAGCATAATGTCCTCAAACATCAAGACTGGCAACGTTCCTCTGTAGACCAGACCTGCAGAGAAGCTTGGTGATTGTGTCACTACACAACAGGCTTAGCACTGTGGTACTGTGTCAACAGACACTGCACCTGGCACAAGGGTCCTGTGGCACCACACATACACTAAATCTGTGGTAGTGTCTCACCACACACCACACCTGTCACGAGGGTCCTGTACCACCATACCACACCTACACTAACACTGGGGTACTGATGTCACCAGACACCTCACCGTAGTGAAGGAAGGTCTTGTAGGTCGGCATTGAGGGTGAGTAGTGTACGTAGGTGGTGAAGGAAGGTAGTGTTGGCACTTGAGCGCTGTACCACCACACCTACACCGACACTGGGGTACTGTGTTACCAGACACCCACACAGCACTAGGACGGTGTAACACCACACCTACACTGACACTGGGGCGCTGTCTCACCACACACCACATCTGACTCTTAAGACATTTTATCTCACACTCACCAGTATTGCACCGGCACTGAGGTACTCAGTTCCTCACATACCAAACCTGGCAGGTAGTACTGTGTCCCACACACCGCAAGCTTGTACCGGGATGAGGATATTGTCATACTAGTTCCGTATCTCTACCGAGGTACGGAGTTCCTTCACACATTACACTTTATACAGGGCATTGGGTCCCTCACACACCAGCCATAGCACTGTTCCTACACACCACACCTGGAGCTGGGATACTGTTTTCCCACACCCTGAAAAATAATGAATAAAACTCAGCACTGGTAGGCTTCCTGTAGATCTTAAATGATAACTAATCAAAATACCTAATTATCACCACATTAAGGAAGGGAGATTTGCCTATGTGTTTCCATTTAGTCTTAAACTTGATGGTGGGATGAATCGTAATTCATTAAAGAACACATCACGATCTTGGTAAGATGGCCATAAGACCACAGATCGTCAACGTATACAAACCATATTTCTGGACTGTACTAATGGAAGTTTGGATCCCAGTCTCATAGTATTCCATGAATAAGTTACTGAGAATAGGAGTGAGGGGATTTACCATGGCTCAACCAAATTTCTTTCAATGAAGATCGCCTTCAGCATCTTGGAAAACGTTACTGTCTACAAAGTTCTAATTAGTCAATGAAAGGTTTTGAATGTAGGGGCATCTCAGCCATGTTAAAGGAGAAAGAATCTCGCCATATAATGTGACAAATAGCTTAGATTTTGCTAAGAAGGCTAGGATCATTAATTTGCCTGTCATGGTAGATTTGATGTGAATTTCTCTTTACCAAAGTCTATATTGATGAAACCATTGCTTACTTAACCCTACAACACTGTCGTCAATAATGAGGAATGATTTTACTTTCCTCGGGTCCAACAGTCACCCAGGGGGAAAAGATCTCATAACGATTTACTAAAAAAATTACATAGACTTTAAGCTTTACTTTACCTTTCTAGAATATACGAATATACAAAACATAAATGGGAGTAGTTATTGTACAAAATGCAAACAATAAAAGATACGAGAAATAAAAAGAGACAAAGGTAGAAAGAATTTGTGGGTATGTGTGTTGTGTGTGTGTGTGTGTGTGTGTGTGTGTGTGTTTAGGTGTGTGTGTGTGTGTGTGTTTAGGTGTGTGTGTTGTGTGTGTGTGTGTGTGTGTGTGTGTGTGTGTGCGTGCGTGCGTGCGTGTGTGCGTGCGTGTGTGTGTGTGTGTGTGTGTGTGTGTGTGTATTTTTCAGGTTCACCATTACATGTTCCTCAGTTCAACAATTCCACGTACTTCAGGTGGAGTGAGCGAGGATCTTAAGCCGCGGCAACAATGTATTAAAGTGTGTAAGAAGGCTAATAGTATGTTAGGGTTCATTAATGGGACTGTTACCAATGAAACTCCTAGAGTATTGTCACAACATAATCTTGAGTTGGTGAGACTCACATTTGAATCATGCGGTATAGTTTTGGCCTCCATACAATGCAGTTAATGAAGATTGTTAGAGAGAGAGAGATAGAGCACAAATGCGAATGATATAAATGATTCCTGGAATTAGAAACCTCACTTATGAACAAAGGTAAAAAAGGCTGAATTTGCAGTCATTTAAGAGGAGAAGGTCTAGAGGGGATGTGAATGAAGTTTTTGAATAGGTGAAGACCATACATAGAGGTAACATGAATAAAGTTCTTAGAATGACGCCACTGGGTAGGACCAAAAATAATAGATTTAGATAGATTCAGGTCGGATGTGGGTAGATATTGGTTCAGGAATAGGGTAGTAGATTTATGGAACAAGCTGTCAAGTAAAGTAGTGGAAGATAGTTCTTTAGGTAGCTTTAAACGAAGGTTGGGTACAGGCAGTTGGTTGGTGGACAGACTCAGGACCTGCCTAGCTCGGGCCAATACGCCTCTTGCAGTGTCCTTACTTCTCATGTTCTTATGTTATGTAGTTTTGTAATATATTCTAATGCAGTTAGACTGTGTATCTCTGATAATGCCTTTGTATTTTTCTACAGTTTTCTCGTATAGGCGTTACTATTAAAAATCAATCCCAGACATACAACAAACATACTTATAAAGCGGTACAAATATATATATATATATATATATATATATATATATATATATATATATATATATATATATATATATATATATATATTTTTTTTTTTTGTCGCTGTCTCCCGCGTTTGCGAGGTAGCGCTATGAAACAGACGAAAGAAATGGCCCAACCCCCCCCCCAATACACATGTATATATATACGTCCACACACGCAAATATACATACCTACACAGCTTTCCATGGTTTACCCCAGACGCTTCACATGCCTTGATTCAATCCACTGACAGCACGTCAACCCCGGTATACCACATCGCTCCAATTCACTCTATTCCTTGCCCTCCTTTCACCCTCCTGCATGTTCAGGCCCCGATCACACAAAATCTTTTTCACTCCATCTTTCCACCTCCAATTTGGTCTCCCTCTTCTCCTCGTTCCCTCCACCTCCGACACATATATCCTCTTGGTCAATCTTTCCTCACTCATTCTCTCCATGTGCCCAAACCACTTCAAAACACCCTCTTCTGCTCTCTCAACCACGCTCTTTTTATTTCCACACATCTCTCTTACCCTTACGTTACTCACTCGATCAAACCACCTCACACCACATATTGTCCTCAAACATCTCATTTCCAGCACATCCATCCTCCTGCGCACAACTCTATCCATAGCCCACGCCTCGCAACCATACAACATTGTTGGAACCACTATTCCTTCAAACATACCCATTTTTGCTTTCCGAGATAATGTTCTCGACTTCCACACATTCTTCAAGGCTCCCAGAATTTTCGCCCCCTCCCCCACCCTATGATCCACTTCCGCTTCCATGGTTCCATCCGCTGCCAGATCCACTCCCAGATATCTAAAACACTTCACTTCCTCCAGTTTTTCTCCATTCAAACTCACCTCCCAATTGACTTGACCCTCAACCCTACTGTACCTAATAACCTTGCTCTTATTCACATTTACTCTCAACTTTCTTCTTCCACACACTTTACCAAACTCAGTCACCAGCTATATATATATATATATATATATATATATATATATATATATATATATATATATATATATATATATATATATATATATATATATATATATATATATATATATATATATATATGTATCATTTTACAGAGATATTAGTGTAATAGCAGAGATGAAACAATATCATTTGTTCAGCAGTGTGGTGTCTCACCTGTTTGGCGCCTGACCTTCCTGGTGGGGTCCTCTGTGATCTTGGGAAAGATGGGTTTGACGTCATGGGTCGCTCCACTACACGCAGGTCGCGGCCAGTTCTTCTCATGAGACCTGGGATGCGTTCAACTACCTTGTGTTTTACTATACTGCTTTTTCGGGAAAAACATTTAGGACACTCTGAACATAGGTATGAACTCTCCGATGTCTTCCTTAATCACCTCTTCAAGAAAATTGTTTTTGACATTCTGAACACCGGTATGGCTTCTCGCCTGTGTGAACTCTCAGGTGTCTGACTAAAGCGCTTTTACTATGAAAAGTTTCTTGACATTCTGAATACTGTTATGGTTCTTCGCTTGTGTGACCTCTCGATGTGTCACTTGAGTACTTTTAGCAGATTTTTTTTTTTCTTTTTACTAATTTGGCTTCTCGGCTGTGTGAACTCTCAGACGTTTTACTAAATTACCTCTGTTATAGAATTGTTTATGACATTCTGAACATCAGTATGGCTTCTCGCCTGTGTGAACTCTCAGTTGTGTCGCTAAATTGCTTTTCTGAGAAAAAGTTTCTTGACATTCTGAACATTGTTATGGCTTCTCGCCTGTGTGAATTCTCAGGTGTTTCACTGAATTACTTTTCGAGAAAAAGATTCTTGACATTCTGAACATTGGTATGGCTTCTCGCCTGTATGAACTCTCAGGTGTTTCACTAAATTACAATTTTGAGAGAATTGTTTTTGACATTATGAACACTGGTATGGCTTCTCGCCCATGTAAACTCTCAGGTATTTCACTAAACTAATTTTCTGAGAAAAAGTTTCTTGACATTCTGAACATTCATACGGCTTCTCGCCTGTGTGAACTCTCAGGTGTGTCACTAAATTACACTTTTGAGAGAATTGTTTTTGACATTATGAACATCGGTATGGCTTCTCGCCCGTGTGAACTCTCAGGTGTGACACTAAATCACTTTTCTGAGATAAAGTTCTTTGACATTCTCCACACTAGTATGGCTTCTCACCTGTGTGAACTCAGATGTTTTACGAAATTACGTCTGTGATAGATTGTTTTTGACATTCTGAACATTGGTATGGGTTCTCACTAGTATGAATTCTCAAGTGTGTCTTTAAATCATATTTTCTAGAAAAACACTTTTGACAATCTGAACACTGATATTGCTTTTGTCCAATGTGAACTTTCATCTGCCACACTAAGCTGTTCTTAAGGTAGAAGGTACTGTTATTCTTTACACTGATATGTCTTCTGAAAAGTATGTAATTTCATGTGCCTATGAAGATAGACATGTTCTGTAAAGCTTTTCTGACACTCAGGACATTTGAATGGTTCTTCTTTTTTTGTTTATGACCTTTTATCTCTTGTTGTCAAAACTGTTTGAGGAGGTTTTGTTGTACGGAGAATATGGTCCTGGTTGTCCTTCATGGCTGCAGTCCTCTGTACCACCACAACACATTTATAACACAGTGTAGCTCACTCTGTCATTCAATAACTGCCGCCCGTGACACCATGAGATGCTTCGCGAGTGAACACCAGAGGTAGAGTGACTTATCCTGGCTAGAGTATGTGGGATATAAAGCCAACACATCCCAGGTCACACGTGGTGAGGTGAACTGGCTTCGACCCTTTTTTACTGGAACTACCTCTGACCTCACACCCGTCATCCCCAGGATCATGGAGGGCCCCAGGGAAACGGAGAGGTCAGGCGCCACCCAGGTGAGACACCACACTGCTGACCAATCGGTATTGTTTCAGCTCTGGTAATTCTAGTATATCTATTTGTTTCTTTTGTTGGATTTAACGGCGAGCGACCTATAGTTATGATCATTAGTCATGCAACCCAATTTGATTTTTGATTGTATAACGTCCCTACATAATAATTCTATTCATATCTGTAACTGCTATCTAGTCCTATAGGGGAATGGTGATAACATTAATAATAACAATACAAAAAAATTAAATGGATACTGGAAGAACAGTTTGTAAGTAGGTATTATGTTAACGTGGCAGCAAACACCACCCAGTCGGCACAACATCCACTAGTGCTTCTGCCAGGAGGGGTGCGAAACAATGGGACAGGTTAAAGAGTCCTTCACCATAGCATGATATATATATATATATATATATATATATATATATATATATGGCACCAGGAACTTGGCACCAGCTACACTGACATGAAGTCTGTTCTGAATGAGGCAGGTATTGCTCTTGACAGGAAAACCATGCAGAATATGGCCATATGGGAGCCTCGCTCATTTAGAGCTCTAGCATTGCTGACTAAAGCCAAGCAAGCAGAAATGGGCCTGAATTCTCTTGATGGTCCCCCAGCAGCTGGTGTCATCACTCG
The DNA here is from genome assembly GCF_036320965.1 of Panulirus ornatus. Classification (NCBI taxonomy): domain Eukaryota; kingdom Metazoa; phylum Arthropoda; class Malacostraca; order Decapoda; family Palinuridae; genus Panulirus; species Panulirus ornatus. The sequence goes on from NC_092293.1 coordinate 8,169,031, forward strand.
TGGAATGCTTTAGACGGATACTGTAGAAGTGTCTTTTGACAGTTCTTATGGATGTTACTGTATAAAAAACTAGAGTGCTAATGATATTGAAATGATACTTGATTGATGACTGATTAAATTTCAATTAATTAATTGATGACTGATTAAATTTCAATTAATATTTTTGAATTTTTTGAGTAAATTAAAAGTTTACAAATATGTATTGTGAATTATTATGTGGAAAATATAAGTATTATTTTCATTAATTCCAATCAAAGGTTTTTGTTGCTGTTTTATTTTTTCTTTTGCGATTGCGATTCAGTTTTGTATGACTTTTTTACCATTAGGTTTATCACTCCACTGTTGTAGTTACCTACAGAGCTGAAATAGTAACTAACGGATACTTCCAATTTTTAAGTACATTACAAAAATAACAGAATTAATTCTGATGTGTAAGGAGACTGCTTCTTCCATCCAAGAACTTTATATATTCCATTACCCATTGTCATAATTCTGCTCATCCTTATATATATATATATATATATATATATATATATATATATATATATATATATATATATATATATATATATATATATACTATCCCTGGGGATAGGGGATTAAGAATACTTCCCACGTATTCCCTGCGTGTCGTAGAAGGCGACTAAAAGGGGAGGGAGCGGGGGGCTGGAAATCCTCCCCTCTCGTTTTTTTTTTAATTTTCCAAAAGAAGGAACAGAGAGGGCCAGGTGAGGATATTCCGAAAAAGGCCCAGTCCTCTGTTCTTAACGCTACCTCGCTAATGCGGGAAATGGCGAATAGTTTGAAAAAAAAAAAAAAAAAAATATATATATATATATATATATATATATATATATATATATATATATATATATATATATATATATATATATATATATATCGAGGATGTAAGGCATGTGTACGTGTAGGAATAGAGGAAAGTGATTGGTTCTCAGTGAATGTAGGTTTGCGGCAGGGGTGTGTGATGTCTCCATGGTTGTTTAATTTGTTTATGGATGGGGTTGTTAGGGAGGTGAATGCAAGAGTTTTGGAAAGAGGGGCAAGTATGAAGTCTGTTGGGGATGAGAGAGCTTGGGAAGTGAGTCAGTTGTTGTTCGCTGATGATACAGCGCTGGTGGCTGATTTATGTGAGAAACTGGTGGATGAGTTTGGTAAAGTGTGTGAAAGAAGAAAGTTAAGAGTAAATGTGAATAAGAGCAAGGTTATTAGGTACAGTATGGTTGACGGTCAAGTCAATTGGGAGGTAAGTTTGAATGGAGAAAAACTGGAGGAAGTAAAGTGTTTTAGATATCTGGGAGTGGTTCTGGCAGCGGATGGAACCATGGAAGCGGAAGTGGATCATAGGGTGGGGGAGGGGGCGAAAATTCTGGGAGCCTTGAAGAATGTGTGGAAGTCGAGAACATTATCTCGGAAAGCAAAATTGGGTATGTTTGAAGGCATAGTGGTTCCAACAATGTTGTATGGTTGCGAGACGTGGGCTATGGATAGAGTTGTGCGCAGGAGGATGGATGTGCTGGAAATGAGATGTTTGAGGACAATGTGTGGCGTGAGGTGGTTTGATCGAGTAAGTAACGTAAGGGTAAGAGAGATTTGTGGAAATTAAAAGAGCGTGGTTGAGAGAGCAGAAGAGGGTGTTTTGAAATGGTTTGGGCACATGGAGAGAATGAGTGAGGAAAGATTGACCAAGAGGATATATGTGTCGGAGGTGGAGGGAACGAGGAGAAGTGGGAGACCAAATTGGAGGTGGAAAGATGGAGTGAAAAAGATTTTGTGTGATCGGGGCCTGAACATGCAGGAGGGTGAAAGGAGGGCAAGGAATAGAGTGAATTGGATCGATGTGGTATACCGGGGTTGACGTGCTGTCAGTGGATTGAATCAGGGCAAGTGAATCGTCTGGGGTAAAGCATGGAAAGCTGTGTAGGTATGTATATTTGCGTGTGTGGACGTATGTATATACATGTGTATGGGGGTGGGTTGGGCCATTTCTTTCGTCTGTTTCCTTGCGCTACCTCGCAAATGCGGGAGACAGCGGAAAAAAAAAGAATATATATATATATATATATACGAATAAAGTGCATATGAACGCGCACCTTCATAGAACATACAAACCTCCAACAGCCAGGATCGAACCCGGGACCCCTGTGCAAGAGGCAGGCATGCTGACCGCTAGGCTATGGGCCTGGCTAATAGGAAACAACTATTCGAATACTAAGTACTCGAATACCCTTCGTCTCACAATGGTGAGCAACGGGGTCTATACCGTCTATAATGTTACCCTAACAGTAGTTTCCTATTAGCCAGGCCCATAGCCTAGCGGTTAGCATGCCAGCCTCTTGCACAGGGGTCCCGGGTTCGATCCTGGCTGTTGGAGGTTTGTATGTTATAGATATATATATATTTCTATTTTGCTTTGTCGCTGTCTCCCGCGTTAGCGAGGTAGCGCAAGGAAACAGACGAAAGAATGGCCCAACCCACCCACATACACATGTATATACATACACATCCACACCCGCAAATATACATACCTATACATCTCAATGCACACATATATATACCCACACAAACATATATATATATATATATATATATATATATATATATATATATATATATATATATATATATATATATATATATATATATACCCATGTACATAATTCATACTGTCTGCCTTTATTCATTCCCATTGCCACCCCGCCACACATGGAATAACAACCCCCTCCCCCTCATGTGTGCATGGTAGCGCTAGGAAAAGACAACAAAGGCCCCATTCGTTCACACTCAGTCTCTAGTTGTCATGTAATAATGCACTGAAACCACAGCTCCCTTTCCACATCCAGGCCCCACAGAACTTTCCATGGTTTACCCCAGACGCTTCACATGCCCTGGTTCAATCCGTTGACAGCACGTCGACCCCGGTATAACAACATCGTTCCAATTCACTCTACTCCTTGCACGCCTTTCACCCTCCTGCATGTTCAGGCCCCGATCACTCAAAATCTTTTTCACTCCATCTTTTTACCTCCAATTTGGTCTCCCACTTCTCCTCGTTCCCTCCACCTCTGACACATATATCCTCTTGGTCAATCTTTCCTCGCTCATTCTCTCCATGTGACCAAACCATTTTAAAACACCCTCTTCTGCTCTCTCAACCACACTCTTTTTATTACCACACATCTCTCTTACCATTACATTACTTACTCGATCAAACCACCTAACACCACATACTGTCCTCAAACATCTCATTTCCAGCACATCCACCCTCCTCCGCACAACTCTATCCATAACCCACGCCTCGCAACCATACAACACTGTTGGAACCACTATTCCTTCAAACATACCCATTTTTGCTTTCCGAGATAATGTTCTCGACTTCCACACATTCTTCAAGGCTCCCAGAAATTTCGCCCCCTACCCCACCCTATGATTCACTTCCGCTTCCATGGTTCCATCCGCTGCCAAATCCACTCCCAGATATCTAAAACACTTCACTTCTTCTAGTTCTCTCCATTCAAACTTACCTCCCAATTTACTTGACCCTCAACCCTACTGTACCTAATAACCTTACTCTTATTCACATTTACTCTCAACTTTCTTCTTTCACACACTTTACCAAACTCAGTTATCAGCTTTTGTAGTTTCTCAAATGAATCAGCCACCAGCGCTGTATCATCAGTGAACAACAAGTGACTCACTTCCCAAGCTCTCATCCCCAATAGACTGCATACTTGCCCCTCTTTCCAAAACTCTTGCATTCACCTACCTAACAACCCCATCCATAAACAAATTAAACAACCATGGAGACATCACACACCCCTGCTGCAAACCTACATTCACTGAGAACCAATCACTTTACTCTCTTCCTACACGTACACATGCCTTACAGCTTCGATAAAAACTTTTCACTGCTTCTAACAATTTGCCTCCCACACCATATATTCTTAATACCTTCCACAGAGCATCTCTATCAACTCGATCATATGCCTTCTCCAGATGCATAATTGATACATACAAATCCATTTGCTTTTCTAAGTATTTCTCACATACATTCTCCAAAGCAAACACCTGATCCACACATCCTCTGCCACTTCTGAAACCACACTGCTCTTCCCCAATCTCATGATCTGTACACACAACAAAAAAACTATCGCGCAGAGGGGGTTTGAAGACGTGTGTAATGATCACTGACCTACCTGTTGTACCATGCCGGTAGGGTTGGTATACGTGCCTGGAAGCCACAGGTTTCCAGAGTCCTATGCTAGACCCATGTAAGTTACGTGCCACAAGAGCGGCATTATATTATTAACAATAAAATTACATCATACAAGGCAGTACGAACCCCTACTTTTGAATTGGTGTGTGTAATATATCTGTGAGACACACACAGCTATATGCGGCAACCCCCGCATGTGGTAGCTGCAGCATACCTCAATGTGATGCCAGGTAAACACAATAGCTTCATATTGTATAGGTGTAATTTGGGAAGAATATGTTTTACTATTGATATTGTATTATTCTATAGCACATCTGGGTTCGTGGCAGTCCATAAAGGTTATCTTACACCGCCATTTCGTGTCCATGCAGGAAATGTAATGAGACATGCGATATATTTTTGAAACAATGAAACAGCGCGGGTATAGTTCACTGCGAGCCAATGTCGAAAGGTTGTTTTTGTGGTATATCTAATTTTACCATGGAGACCTCACAAGCGACACGTGAAGCTATTCTACAGCTTCATAATGAGGGCTACAGCGACTCTGAAATTGGGAGACGTCTTGGTATTCACCGGTCAACCGTAGCACGATGGATTCACCGACAGGCAGAGTTGGGCAACACAGACAACAGGCATCGGCGTGGGCGCCCACGTTGCACAACCCCAGGTAATGATGTTGCATATATAGGTATACTGGACCACTTGATGTTATGTAAACAACCACATCACATGTTATATTTGCAATATGTCATCCTTTCCCTAGGCCATAGCAGCTGTCATTACTGCTGCCCCCTTCACGCCCGACGCTAGCAACATTCGGGATACTCTTGGTCTGCAGTGCACACCTCAAACTGTCCGAAACAGACATCACTCTGAGGGGCTACGTGGTCGCATACCAGCAACAAAACCTGTGTTAAGTGAGGCAAACATGGAGAGCAGGGTGGAGTATACGTTGGAGTATGCGGACAAGCCACATCAGTTTTGGGAGAACGTCATCTTTTGTGATGAAAAAACCTTCTGCAGCGATGGTCCCCCTGCAAACAAACATGTTTGGCGGCATCCTAACACCAGGTTAGCTCTTTCTCTGTCTGTCTGTCTCACACACACACACACACACACACACACACACACACACACAGAGGTTATGCTATATAACATATTTTCCATTTTATAATGACAATTTATGGTGAGGCCAACATGAACAACCGTTCCGGAAGTGCTTTGAAACCATGGTGCCACGGCCACCACAGTCGTTTGCTGCTTGAAACGTCCTGTTGTGCTGCAGTATTACATTTGAGTTATGCACACTCATTATTTTTTAAGTGAATAACAGTGATCATGATCACTTTATACGGCATATGTAAATACTGTAGCAATAATCTCCATTTACGATATGATATCATAATAAATAATTATTATATATTAAGTTAGTTAATATTTTTTGATTTACTTAGTTATTATCTTAATCTACATTGCAGCAACAGTTGCACTAATATGATTAAGACACACGTGTGTCTTATGTAATTTTATACATTTTATATAACCAGATACGAGACACAACATGTGGTGGGTAGCAGGAGGAGTGGGCGCGCGCGTCAGTGCAGGACTATTTGGTTGGATCCATCCATGGTGCTGTTGTCGGTGAGTTGGTGGATGTCGGGCCTGGCCAGTTGACCGGACCTAGATACGTTGAGATACTGGAGGAGGTCCTGCTACCTTCACTGGGGGCTATGCTGTTTCCAGAGCCGGAGCCATTTTACCTCGTCCAAGATAACAGCCCACTTCACACATCCAGGGTTGTAAAGGCGTGGTATGCTCGCCATCCACGTATAACAGTGTTGCCACATCCTGCAAAATCGCCTGATCTCATCCCGATAGAGCACGTATGGGCGGCCATGCAGAAAGGCCTGCCTGACCGACAACATCGATGTCGTGCTACAGTCGTAAATGATGCTTTACAAGCATGGGAACATCTACGAAGCCCTTCTGGTAGGAACTTAACGCAGACGTTAGTGGCATCCATGCCTCGAAGGCTCAATGAAGTGTTGGCAACGGGACGAGGTTATACCAAGTATTGAAATAATAAAATTTACAGTCAAAGATTACTTCTTAACCTCCAACAACATGTCTATGGTCATGTTCTATAGAAATCTGATTTTCACTGTTAAAGGGAAGTTAACTAATGCAGATCCATGAAAAGAGTCATTACTTTTCATGTTGGTTTACTAAATACTATGATGTGGTGCCAGGTTTGTGACATACTGTTATCAGTCACACAGGTGATACTACATATTACGTGAGGTTGCTGATTAATCTAAACCAGCAGACAGATAAATCACCGCCGGTATGAAGCAGGGTGTCGTAGTTACCATGTAGTATATTATTTTACACCACGAATTTGACACTTTGCAAGAGATAATGATTACTGCAATATGCCTTACTGTGCAGAATATTACATTTACATGCTCAATTTACGTATGCCATCTACTGTACTACATACGGAAGGATATATCGTTGCCATTAGATAGGTGAGGACACCCACAGGCAGGGACATCAGGGCTACCACCATCTCACAGGAAAATGTTGACTGTTCCATTATTCCACGTCTGGTGCGTCATTTTGTCTCGTACAAAAAACGCGCGATAGTTTTTTTGTTATGTGTACACACTCTATCGTATTCTGCCATCTTCACTATATTGATGTTTCATCTTCACTACACTAGTGCTTCAACTTCACTCTGTTAATCTATCATCTAGGATATTAAATCAATGAGGAAACGCTAGTCTACTATATTTTTGTGTGGCTTCACTATATTTTTGCAAGTGCTGGTCTATGAAAGTTTACTTCGTCAAGTAAATCACTCATCTCACCAGATCGCAGAAATGACTCACGTCCGCGCTGCCCATCGGTACCCTGGCAAGGAATCCTTCCTTGAATTTTTCGAGGCTCACATCCAGCAAACCGGGGCTGTTAAAGATTGTATAAGCCGAACTGAGCTATATTTGCGATACTGTGAATTCTGCGAAGGGTTCGGGTACGAGAAAGCTGCCGTCCTGAACGTCGGCAGAACACTGGGACGGTGGGGCATCAAGGCAGATCGCAGACTTGGAGGACGCAACGGCCGCCACCAGGAGTACGCCTACACCAGAATTGCCTGGTTGTCCGGCAGTGAGGGCCTGGCCCAGGGAGGAAAGCGGTGCCTTCCAGAATGCCAAGGGCCTTCCAGGAAGAGATCACGTCTGGATATCGAACCCGTGCACGAGAGAATAGTGGTGAAGATCCAGACTCGGCATCAAGATGATGATGACCTGTGCAAAGGCGGACCCAGCGAGGAAACTGGTGTAGTTGACACAGGAGCAGCCGCCATCCCCATCAATGTTTCTTTGGCTCCCACCAAACAACGGGGCAAAGTGATGCCTACCACTGAATTGGTGACCTTGATCCCCTACTTCTATGGGGATGAATCAGTCCTGGTGGATCCCGACGTACTCGTACTGGTCGTCGATGAAGACCCTGATGTGTCCGTCACTGCGACTGGAGGATCAGCAGCACCTGCAGCAGCAGCCGACCCTAAAGCTGAAGCGGCCGTGTTGAAGATTAAAGTCCACACCACCAACATTCATCCCTGAAATTCCTTGAACCTTAAGTTCCCGTCGCTGAGATTGGAGAAGCTGCTCCTCCTCCAGCAGTCGACCCTGTTATACCCGGTCCTCAGAAGGCACTTCCTATGGCAAAAGTTGTCATTCAGTTGCAAATCATTGTCAAACTATTGTACGGATGAAGCGGTTATCATAAAGGATCAAATCGTTAGGAAAAGTTCCTAACATTTATCAGTCCCATCTACTGGGAAGAAAAAAAAAATAAGAAAAATACATCCATTCTGTTGGGTGCCATAAACATGGCACAAATGGACCCTAAGTCGAACTGCTGACCTCCTAGTGGTAGGGTCCGGGCAACTTTGAGGGAACATTAACCTTCAAAGGCTAACAGCAGTCGCACAAAAACAATAAAGATTAATCATTATTAGTCATTTACAATAATCATAGACGATGGTTATAGCCTCGCCTATCTATCATCTCATTCGCTGTGAACGAAATCATAGGCGACTCTGATTGCACCTACATCTATCAGTTTACCTATTTATTCAACCATCTATCTATCTGTCTATCGTCCTTGTTTGAAGATTTTCTGTATCATGTAAATCTCAGCCATTGAAATGTCCTGAGATCAATGTCGAAGAAGTGAACAAAAGAATTCTAGTTTGGACTGAAATACTTAGCCCCGTTTTTGCACATTTTCTTACCATTTATCCACCATTCATTCCTCTTAAGGATCTACAGACTATCTTCAGAGTTGTATTACAAATATATGAAACATGTCACCAACTCACTGTTTTGTTCATATTTCTTGCTATATTACATCTGTCAGTTTCTAAATGCAATCATCGGATGATTATGACTGTGTCTACACACTCCCACCATCTGGCCAACCTTGTACATATGATCATTTAAACTCTGACATTTTAACAAATTGTTTCAAAACGACTCCATGAAACGCGAACTTAAAATTCATCCATTTAACTCCCTCATTCATTAACGAACATTTAAACATGATCATTTGAACGTAAATCTTCCAGCTGCATTATGTCAACAAAGTCCTTTTACATACGTCATTAGGTTAGGTTGGGTTAGGTTAGGTTAGGTTAGGTTAGGTTAATCAACCTCGTCAATTAAACACTTTAATACTACCATGCAACAGTGAACTTTTACACACCGTCATATTGCAGCTGTTGTATGAAATGCTTCACATAACTAAAGAATTAAAGGTGAATTATTTTAACGATATTCTTGGAATTCTGCACTTTAATATGAACCTTTAAATTCTGACTGTAGAGGTACACATGACCTTTAAATTCCACCAGAGCAATGGGAGTTTGTACAATTAATTTAACTCTGCCACTGAACGCGAACTTTTAAATTTAGCTGAGCGGCCTCTTATTCCCTGGCTGCCATTCATACTTTGTTCTTTTAAACTGAGTGCTTATATCGCTCTCATTCACCCTTAATTTCGATCGTCTCTGATATTTCAGTCGTAAAATTTATTCATGTTTCCATATTGCTTTAGTTAAGGTTTATGGTTAAACCTAAAGATTCTACAGTGTTTACAGTGACGGAGCCACCTGTATGTTGTACCAGACAAACGGTAATGTATGGTGACTGACGTCTACAGTGACGGAGCCACCTGTATGTTGTACCAGACAACCAGTAATGTATGGTGTCTGACGTCTACAGTGACGGAGCCACCTGTATGTTGTACCAGACAACCAGTAAAGTATGGTGTCTGACGTCTACAGTGACGGAGCTACCTGTATGTTGTACCAGACAACCAGTAATGTATGGTGACTGACGTCTACAGTGAGGGAGCCACCTGTATGTTGTACCAGACAACCAGTAATGTATGGTGTCTGACGTCTACAGTGACGGAGCCACCTGTATGTTGTACCAGACAACCAGTAATGTATGGTGACTGACGTCTACAGTGACTGAGCCACCTGTATGTTGTACCAGACAACCAGTAATGTATGGTGTCTGACGTCTACAGTGAGGGAGCAACCTGTATGTTGTACCAGACAACCAGTAATGTATGGTGTCTGACGTCTACAGTGACGGAGCCACCTATATGTTGTACCAGACAACCAGTAATGTATGGTGTCTGACGTCTACAGTGACGGAGCCACCTGTATGTTGTACCAGACAACCTGTAATGTATGATGACTGACGTCTACAGTGAGGGAGCCACCTGTATATTGTACCAGACAACCAGTAATGTATGGTGACTGACGTCTACAGTGACGAGGCCACCTGTATGTTGTACCAGACAACCAGTAATGTATGGTGACTGACGTGTACAGTGACGGTGTAAGACTCACGCACACTACCGTTAATTTTTCATTAGATATTTGTTATTATCATTTTACTGTGAGTTACATAGAGTTAGATGCATGTTGCCACGGGCTCACTGTTCCCACGGGCTACTGTTAATCAGGATGTTTGAACACGTAAGAGCTGATCTGTTATTTGAACATGTTGTTGAATGGGTGTTGACGGACTCCCATATAACCCCTGCCAGTGTGACCTGAGGGGACACACTGGCCAGCATCGTCACACTGTTCACTAGAGTGTGTCGTAGTGTGTCATAAGACTATAGCCCAGAGTACTACAGATGGACGTACACGTTTTGTTGTAATAAATCTACAAAGGCCGCCTGATCTTCATTGAGTACCACAGACGAAGAAGACCTGATTTCCTTCCTCTCAACTCAACCTTACAAATGGTGGCAGTGACGTAAGAACCCACGTGACCACACACGACCGTCACATCTACTTCATATTTCTACGTCTGGTGTTGGCAGCAGTCATACAAGCCTACCTGACACAGTCCTGGTGCTCCCTCCTGTGGACGTTAAGGGCGGAACCCACGGCCGGCTACGTGCTCCATCACCCGTACCTCAATGCATTGAAGATACGCCTTTATTGCAATGCTGACACTGTGTCGCTTGCAAGGACATCAAGACAGCGCCACCGCCGTACAGTGTTGTCATCATATCCAGACGTGTCAAGCAAGGTCAGCCATCCTGCCAACACCAACGTGGAGGTCATCTTGTCAACCGCTCCAGAGACGCGTCATCATCAGCCGTGGCGACATCCCAGACGTCAGCATCGCGTGGTCCAGCCCTTGTCGCTCACTCAACTTTCCTGCTAGCGAGTCGCTACTCTGCACACATCTTCACCTCGCTACACCCAGCGAGTCGCTACTCTGCACACACCACCTCGCTACACCCAGCCAGCCGCTACTCTGCACACATCTTCACCTCGCTACACCCAGCGAACTGCTACTCTGCACACATCTTCACCTCGCTACATCCAGCCAGCCGCTACTCTGCACACATCTTCACCTCGCTACACCCAGCCAGCCGCTCCTCTCCACACGTCTCCACCTCGCTGCGCCACACCCGAAACGTCTAAGCGAGCGAATCTCCCATTCAGATAAGAACTGTGTCAAAATGGTTCAATCCGTGAGGTATGCTCCTTTTGTGTGTTACTAGTTCCTTGTCTATATATATAGACATATATATATATATATATATATATATATATATATATATATATATATATATATATATATATATATATATATATATATATATATATATATACAGGTAGGGAGGTTGGTGCTGACAGTTCTAAATGGTAATTAACAGCCAATTAAGACTTGGGGAAAGGTGGAGGGGGGGGAGGGTAGTTGAGCTCGTTCGAACCACGTCGCAATCTGATGCTCTGTACATGCCTTCACCCTCCCAATCAATACCCTCCCATATAATTTACCAGGAATACTCAACAAACTTATACCTCTGTAATTTGAGCACTCACTCTTATCCCCTATATATATATATATATATATATATATATATATATATATATATATATACTTTTGGGTAATATGACTATTCGTCCTTGTAGTTTAGCAAATTAATCCAAGGGTTTTAGTTATTCTTGCATATATTCTTATGTTTTCATACATTGTTACTGTTGTTTTTAGTGATGACTACTTTCACATACAGAATCTTGTATTGATATGTTATATTGTTATCCCACACTTTTTATTGCCTTTATTTCAGTACAATATTTTCAAATAATATTCAGGTTAGGTATTTTGGATTAGGACAATAGTGTTCATTGTATTTTGATTTTTTCGAGAGGATTATTACTTAAACACTTTAAGTCAGATTGTATTACATGTCCGAAGATATTCCATGCGGTAATCGTAAAGGTTCATATGTACTTAGGAATTTACCTAGAATCCCTTATTATAAACGGAACCAGCCTTCTAAAATGGCGACGTCACACAAAGTTGTTTTGACAGATTCTGGTGACACAGATGACCCACAGAAACCTTCTCACACGTTACCACACCCACACCCACCTCCCCCGCCACCTCACAAAAACTCCTTCACTAAAAACCGTTGTAACACTAAAACAAGCTAGGGAACCACACGAGTTATTTGATGGTAAACTGTCAAATTTTGATCGGTGGATCAGAAATGCAGAGGACATTGTTGAACATAATGGTGATTCAGGAGACAGAGCGCTTATATCGGCTGCTAAAAATCTCATTGATTTCCACCAGCCTAACAATTACGCTAGGGTTGTCTATGACTCAGATGACATTGGAAACTGTACATCTTGGGAGGAATTGAAAACGTTGTTTACATCAGGTTGTGAGGAATCATTCTCAGATAGTTTACTACACGTCCTTTTACGTGCTCTTAACACAACATACTTGGATGATACGTCAGTCCCTGATCACTGGAGTACCTTACATGGAAGAATGAGATTAGTTAGGCAGGCTTATGAATCCTTACCCTGGATATCGGCCATGATGAATCCTGAAACTCATGTGCAAACACTCATGCGTTTATTACACATAATCTTCATTCTCAAGGACCTGACCTCCAGACGTAAGACGACGGTTACTTAATGAGAACATCGACCCATCATTGTGGGTCGGTAACAAAAGTGTTGAATTACACTCAAAAGAAAGGTGGATATTCCAACACCAAGACACTGGGGAGAGTGTCGGCTTCCCAAAGTGTGACGTAACATTCTAGTGGTCAACACAATCATTCTTCTCATGGTCAAATACAGCGATTCAGTAATGACAAACACTCACATAAAGTGACGTGCTTCCGGTGTGGCCAACCAGGACATAAAGCGAATGTGTGTCCTTACACATGGGACTCATTCTCACGTGAGCCTCGACCAGAACAACAAACGCAGTCAACGACCCATGTCATCACAGCCTCGGTCGTCACAATTCTGCCGACCTAGTCATGATTTCCTCCAGTCAGACATCAGGCTGACCTTCACCCGCTCGCGCCCAACACCACCAAGCAGGTGTTCATATCATAGGAACGCTAGACACACTTCAGCGGAATGTCGAGCATTAGCTAGACAGACGTCACCTAACACTGGTTCATCATGTCATTATCAACAATGACAATCTCTCGCTCATGACAAGACTCCATCACATAAGGAACTCTTAAGACGTTTTCGTTCTTCACCATTTTCTCACATTACAAGTTTCGATTTAGTGGGTTCTTTCCAGGATAAGCCAATCACAATCTTTCTTGACAGCGGCGCGGAAGCAGATGTCATTCATTATGATTTTATTCAACCATTAATGGGGCGCACTCAACTTGTTCAATGCTCGGACTTTTACCCATCCCTTCAAAGTATCTCAAATGAAAATCTCGACGTAAGGGGCACTATTAAAATGAACATTTACATATGCGACTCGGTCATGACCGTCACCCCTTACATTGTTCGTGGTGTAACTTTTCCTGCTAACTTGTCACTAGGACGCCACTCTATGTGTGGCACAACATAAGATCTGTCCTATTCATCATGTGGTTTGTGTTGATAATACGTTCCTGCCATTGTCAGAGAAGAGTTCTCACTCAGTCAGAGTCATTAATACATCTGCTCCCACGTCCTGCTTCACGGTAGGCAATACGCATCCTTTTTACTTTTCTACTCATCATTGTCCTGGTAAACTGAGAACCAACATGACTCTGCATAGTAACACTAACGAAGGTTCCTCTCTCACTTTCTCGAACATGGATGAATGATCATGAACTTACACATAGTCAGGGTGATCTCGCACTAAGAATAGTTGCTGAACCTTCATCACTAACTGTCAAAGGACTATCGATGGATGACTCTCTTCATGAGACCCCAGATGGAGAGGTCACCATATACATTGTCAATACGGGACCCACAACTGTCCGTTTCCGTAGAGGGGCCAAGCTTGTGGAGTTCTCCGTTTTGAAGTCCAGAATTCAAGACGAGGAGTTACATCAGTTTAATATCCGTCTAGTCTCACATTCCATTAACCCACCACCACCTACTCCTCCTACCCCTGACTCAGCAGTGCACGGCTCGAGTCAGCTCCCCACCATCACCCCTGACATGATATCCAAGGTAGGATTAACCAAACATGTTGACCAGTTAACAGACTTACTTAACCAGTATAGGTCTACTATTGCCTTATCAGGAGAACCACTCGGTAGAACTCATTTGGATGTTCACATTATTAACTTAGAGAAAAACACACAAGTCCCATTGACGTCCCAGCCTATCGATTGCCACACACACGCGCACAGAGACATAGCAAACAAACTTGTTCAGGACATGTTGAAAGATAAAGTTATAGAGGAATCACGATCACCATGGAATTTACCACTTCTGATCGTTCCGAAAAAGGACGGAACTTTTAGACCAGTCATAGATTTTAGAAAACTCAACAACAAGGTCACTTTGAAAGATGGTTTCCCATTACCAGTGGTATCAGAGCTTCTTCATAGCCTCGGTAACAATAAGGTATTTTCAACTTTGGATTTATTGAGTGGATTTTGGCAGATTCCCTTGTCAGAGGAAAGCCGCCCCCTGACTGTGTTCAGTACGCCAGATGGTCATTGGCAGTTCATATGCATCATGCCCTTCGGTCTTCATTCCTCACCGGTGATCACCTTCTCAAGGTTAATGACTAACATTTGTCGTCACATGTTGAGCCAAGATGTATTGGTTTATCTTGATGATATAATTGTCATGTCTCCAGATATTGCTTTTCATTTCAAAAGTCTTGAGAGAGTATTTCTACGACTTAAGCATGCGAACCTAAAAGTCAAGTTATCCAGATGTTCCTTTCTACAGACAAGAATTAATTACTTAGGTCACACCGTCGATGAAAACGGTATTCAACCTAATGCAGATAAGTCAAAACAATTGTAGAATGGCCAGTCCCTTCCACAACAGACAAAGTCAAATCCTTCCTTGGTTTAGCAGGATATTATTGAAGATTTATCGCTAATTTCACGAAGATCACAAACCCCCTCACTTCACTTCTGAAACAGGGAGTTACATTCCAGTGGTCTACAGCGCAAGACAATGTGTTTAACTTACTCAAGCAACACTTGATCGAGGCGCCTATCCTTCGATTTCCCAACTTTGAGAAACCCTTCATTTTGCACACAACAGATGCTTGTAAACAGAGTCTTGGAGCTGTACTTATGTAGGGGTCAAATAAGGGTAAACTTTTTCCCATAGCTTATGCGAGCCGTATATGTTCGAAGACTGAATCGAAATACTCAATAACTGAGTTAGAAGGCCTTGCAGTTATTTGGGCACTCAAACATTTTAAGGAATACATATATGGTTACCCTATTACAGTTTAAACAGATCACAGAACACTGTTAGGTATTTTTCAAAGACAAGATCCTACAGGAAAGTTTCAGAGGTGATTTTTAACTATACAAACATTTGACCCAGATTTTCGTTTTGTTTCTGGCTCATCCAATGTAGCTGTAGACGCGCTTTCCCGCAGAGTGGGTGCAGCTACTGTAGGTAATAGCCTCGTAGATTTTGATGTAGAGAGGTTGAGACAGCATCAACAGGATGACCCAGCCTGGGGTCCTGTCATAGAATTCCTAGAGGGTATAAGATCTTCCTTGGATGCTAAAACAGTTGTTCCAGTCAGAGAATTGTATTTAGCACAGTGAGGGAGTCTTGTGCAGGGACGCGAAATTAGGAGTGCTCGCCCGTGTTGTTAAACAAACAATAATTCCAACAGCATTAGTACAGGATTTCTTGAAGTTAGCACATGATTCACCACAGGCCGCACACCCAGGCGCTGTAAACAAACTCGTTTGAGGTATTCTGGCCAAGAATGCAGAAAAACATTACAGATCATATTTGGATGTGCCAAACCTGTAACACACACAAGGGAAGCCCCACTACCCCGCAGACTGTGTTGAAATATCCTTTACCTACATACACATGGGAAAGAGTTCATATGGACATATTAGGAGATTTTCCTTGGTCCATGGCAGGCTACAGATACATTTTAGTAATTACTGATGCCTTCACGAGATATTGTGAATTAGTTCCAGTTCAAAATAAAGACGCAGCCACGGTCGCTACGGCGTTCAAAAAATATATCTTAGACAGACATAATGCGCCGAAGATTTTAGTCACAGATAATGGAGGGGAATTTAATAACTCATTATTAGAAGAACTCCGTAAATTGTATAACATAAGTAAATGTAATATAATGGCTCATCACTTAGCCTCGAATGGCCTGGCAGAAAGGTTGAACCGTAAGATCCTCCAGTGTCTTCCCACCAACATTAATTTTGATCATGATGAATGGGATGAATACCTGTCTGATGTCCATTGTTTATTAAACTCTGGATATCATAAGTCAATTGGAGACACACCCTTCCACGCCTTACACGGTTTTGATAAAGTGTTGCCGTATGACATAATAGCGTCCCCTCCTTCATGTCCAGCGGTCCAGGGATCAGTTGTAGCGGAAAAATATCGCACGACTCAATTGATTCATCAAAGGATCAAGGAAAATCTAGATGAAGCCACTACAACCTTCACGGATCAGGCTAATAAATCGACCAAACCATTAACGGTGGCTCCCGGACTCTTGGTAATGGTGCAGGAATTTAACTCTACAAGTGAGGATCGTAAACTTGACCCAAAATGTTCTGGTCCCTATAGAGTCTTAGCTCATTTAAAGGACATAAGTTTAGGGTTCGACATCTAAATATAAGTGACATTCGTGAAGACCATGAGGACCACTTGAAAGTTGTTCATTATTGTGAACATGATCATCATCATCATCCCGGTCCCACACCAGACAACACTCCTCAACCTCCAAACAATGTAAGCCAACCACCTTCTACCACTGTTCAGTCTGTCCCCACACCATCACCCTCACATCACCACCACCCTCACATCACCATCACCCTCACAACACCACCACCCTCACATCACCACCACCCTCACATCACCACCACCCTCACATCACCATCACCCTCACAACACCACCATCCTCACATCACCATCACCCTCACAACACCATCACCCTCACATCACCACCACCCTCACATCACCATCACCCTCACATCACCACCACCCTCACATCACCATCACCCTCACATCACCACCGCCCTCACATCACCACCACCCTCACATCACCACTACCCTCATACACACATCAATATTCATTAAGACCTCACCTTTAAGAAGTTGCTAAGTTTATCATTTTCCAGGTTCCTCCTTCTCATGTCCTAATGGTGTCTTCCTGTATATGACACCATGGCAGTACCAGGCGCCCTTCTCACGACTCCCCGCGGGGTCCACATCGTGAGGGACACAGTTAAGTTGGGCCTGGAGGGTCTACGCTACACTTACGATCATTTACTGAAACTACTGGAGGCCGTACCTCGCTTACGGTCTACCCTACTCAAGTTTTACACCAGTGCGTCCATCAGAAACTCTAGTGTTGCTCCTCCTCCAACTTTGTTACAACAGTGGACCTGGAAACTGAATAGTACATGTGTGATTCTGTATGACATAATACAAGACACTGAATCTTCAGTAAATACTAACGCCAGGATCAACACGAAAAAGTAAAGAGAAGCAAAAGAACTTTGCTTAATTTTGTAGGTTCCCTCCAATCATACTAGTTTGGTGATGATGATGAGGAATGATGATAGAAAAGTCCCTTCCAAGGAAGAGCGGGAAAAGAGAGGAAGGGGGGGAAGAGCAAGATTTGTTAGAGGAAGTGAATTTTAGAGGGAGGAAAAGAGCCAGGGCTTAACCCAGCTTGCATAGGAATAATAGGATAAGTAGGGCGGAGATGATGAGTGGCGGGCGAGTTTGTTTTTTTTGTTTTTTTTATTGATAATCGTATCGTAGATTTATTTTTCATTTATTCATTCATTTATTATCTATCTATTTATTTATTCATTTATCTATTTATCTATTTATTTTTCTTTTTAATAAGGATATAGGAGGAGATGGATCGTATCTCTGGTTGATGGACACTGATTTTACCAAGGCGTTCCCCGCACGGACTTAGCAGCAAGATCTATAGTGGTTTTTAGTTTTTAATATATTGGCACTGGATGTTGTCCAGGTTGTATATTAAACATGTTACCTGGGTGGTCTATTCCCAGGAGATTGTTGAAGTAATCAATCCAGTGAGTATGATGTATTTGAAATCGCTCTTCTTATCTTTCAAACAATTTCCTCCAGTAGATGTTTAGAGGAAGGATTCGTGCTCTCTCGTGAAGTTCTGTGTTCCTGATGAACTCGTGCCATTTGATGTTAAAAGCCCAACGTAGAGCATTGTTCTGAATTACGTATTTGGAGTGCACGGATGTTGAATCGGGCTCCGAGTTCAAGAGCTGAAGGGGCATAAGTGATAAGTGGTCGTATTAATGCTTTGTAGAGGTGCAATTTGGTTTTGAATTGCGCCTCTCTAAATCTATACAATTTCGCGAACTCTGCTCTCGCAATAGCCGCTCTAGACTGAATATGTCGGCTCATTCTCAGGTATACATCATAGTTTAGGCCCAGCACAGTGTTGGTGTTTGAGATGGAATGGGTAAATGACGGTGTATACGGGAGTGTAGGTAGACATTACTTATGTTGTATCTCTGACGTACTTTAAAATAAGATATGTTGGATTTGGCAGGATTTGATTTAATCTTCCATCATAACTCCAAAATCGAAACGTGGTCAATTCCCTGTTGTGTTTTGCTGGTTAAGTGTGTGAGGGTTACGGCTCTGATTAATTGAGTAACGTCATCTGCATATTGGAGAGTGCTGGAGTCCAGGTGTATAGGATTGGAAAGATCATTTGAGTAGAGTGTGTAAAGAGTGGGGGCCAGTACGGAGCCTTGAGGTACAACGGCATTAAGGAAGAAGTAGTTTGAGTAAGTGTTTCTGTATTTGATTCGAGTTTTTCTGTTGCTAAGATAGTTAGAGAGAAGCTTAATGGTGGGTCGTGGGAGTTGGAATTGGGTGTTTAGTTTATACCTCAATCCATCGTGCCACACGGTGTCAAAGGCTTTTTCAACATCTTTTGTGATTAGTGCGGTCATTTTGTGTGTCCACGTGTTGTTTCTTATGTAGTTCGTAATGATGTTAAGTTCATCTTGTGTGGAGCGATGTTGGTGAAAGCCAAACTGTTTGTGTGAGAGAAGGTTGTTGTTTGTTAGGTGTTGTCTAAGTCTGTTGTTTAAGATTCTTTCAAATGTCTTCCCAATGGACTCAAGTAGGCTGATGGGTCTGTAGATCACTGGGTCTCTGTTGGATTTCTTGGGCTTAGGTATCATGACGGCTGTTGCAGTTTTGAAGACCGCGGGTAAATAGTCTGAGGCTAGTTGAAGAAGGAAGTTATGGCTCTAATAGTGTTGTCAGGGAGGTGAGTAAGTAGTTGGTATCCAATGCCTGTGTTACGTGGGGCTACTTTGGGCGATCTTAGAAGGAATTTGACCTCGCTCGATCTTATGGGAGTTGTGAGAAGGTGGTCGTGTGAAAGCGATTGGAGGAGTATGATCTGTTCTGAGTAGAAGTGACTGGGTCTGTTTTGTATGTGTTGTGTGACAATTTGAGTGTTTTCGTACGCCAGAGGGTGAGGCGGTGAGGGTGAAAGATACCTTCCCAGTGTTTCTGAAAAATGTTGGCAATGTCTTGTGGGTTATGGTGTAGTGGTATCGTCATTTAGCCCATTAAAGTCTGTTTTCGGTATTCCTTCGAGTTTTCGGATTCTGTTCCAAAACTCTTGAGGAGATTTGGTCCGGTGTTGTTCTGTTGTGGTGATAAGAGATTTCCAGTGTCTATTGTGGTCTTCTAGAAGGCTGTTGAGTGTGTGGTTTTGTAGGGATGTGAGGTCCCACCGTACTAGGCCCAAACGATGTCTGTTCTGCTCAAAGCGTCGACGGTAGCACGAGAGGAGTCTGGTTGTTTTGGGAGAAGGGAAGAAGGAGTATCTTGAGATGAATGAAGATTTGGGAATAGAAATGTCAGCTGGCTGTGTGATTGTTCCATGTATATGTTCTATTTCTGTGTCTATTAGTGTTACTGGGTGGCTTTCGTAGTTTGTGGTGTAAGTGCAGTTGGAGAGAGTGTCTTTGAAGCTCTCCTAGTCCTTTTGTAGTGGTAGTGTGAGGGTGATGGGACGAGGATAGGGTTAGACGAGAGATAAAGAAAGATAGGGATGTGGTCGGAACCACACAGTGGTCCTGGAGACAAGAAATTATGGAGATAATTACTGGCTCTGTTGGAGAAGACAAGGTCAGGTCTGCCTTTCCCTCCTTGGCCAGTGAAGACAGTGTGGAAGTAAGGTCCTAGGAAGTTAAGACGTTTGTAAGAGTATAAAGCGAATAAGTCATCACCATGAGAATTGTTTCTGCTGTGGTGGAAGGTTCTGTGTTGGGCGTTGAGGTCAGCTAGAAGGTAGACTGGGATATGTGTGTAATTGAATACTGTGTAGAGATCATGGAGTGGAATGGTAGTGTTGTGTCGAGAGTATGTAGTGCAGAAGATAATGAAGCCATGTATTGTGTTTATCTTAACTGCTAGAAAGTGTTCGTATTGCCATGAGATGGCGAGGTATTCGTGTTCGATGGTGTTGCGTATGAGAATGGCGACTCCCTCGTGTCTACTGTCTGGAGACTGTCGTGATGTATACCCGTAATGTCTAATTTTGTATCCGTTGGTGATACATGTGATGTTAAGTATCACAACATCGGGTTTTTTCTCTTCGAGGAGAGTGGCAATCAGATGACGGCCATTGTGATAGCTGCGCACGTTATATTGTAAGATTTTTAGCATTTTACGACCTTTATTGGCCTTCTGTGTCTGTTGTTGATGTAGGCCGTTGACGCACCGTTTGAGAGTTTCACTTGTATCATGTTTCTAGTCTTGGGTCGGGATATGTCTGGTGAGGGGTCAGGAGAGGGGAGAGGGGAGGGGAGAGGATCATTGTCGACGAGTTGAAGGTCAAGGTTGACCGTTGGTGGGTTGTCTGGTGTGTCGGCAGGGTCAGGTGCTGGGGCTCCTCTGGGAGGGTTAGGTAAGGGACGGAGGGAGGGGGAGGGGGGAGGGGGGGGGATTGGTGAGTGGAGGTTCTGGGGGAACTGTCGTGGTGGTGGAAGTTGGGACGGTGGGGGTGGGAGAGGAATCGGTATTTGGAGAGACAGTAGGATTGCTGGTGTTGGGTTGGGGGGCTTGAGGATGGAGTTGTGTTAGAGGGTGCGGAGGGGGTATTGGAAGTTGGGAGGGTGACAGGTTGAGTAGTTGGGGGAGAGTTGGAAGTGTTACTGGGGGTCTCCTGGGATATGTTTTCGTTAGGGGACAGGGTGGCGGACGAGACAGGGGTCGGGGAGGGATGGTTGTTGGCGGGGGAGCTGAGGAGTTCAGGTGGAGTTCGTACATTGGGTAGGTTGTTATGAGCAAGAAGCAAATCGAAAATTCTGATGAATTCCGACTTATCTTCCCCGCTCAGGAACAATGCTTTTAGGTAGCACGCATGCATCCTACCTTGTAGGGTGAGGAGGTCTGAAGAATTAGTAGTTGGGATAGGAGAAGCTTGGGTGGCAGGGGGAGGAGCAGCAGCAGCAACTGTTGCGTAGAGGTGAGGGTTTGTGGAAGGAGGTGAGTTGGATTTTTGTGCCTGAAGCACTGCACGGAGTTGCTCCTTCTTTCGTGGGCACAGCCCAGATACAGCAACGTGTTCACCTTTACAGTTGACACACTTCGCTGCCTGAACCTTGCACTCACGAAAACCATGACCAGTTTCCGCGCATTGACTACAGGTTTGGTGGGGTTCTTTACAGTTCTTAGTCTCATGTCCGTATTTCAGACATTTGAAACATTGTTGTACGTCGAGATGTTCATCTTTCTTCAGGGATTTTGCAGGCACAGAGATCATGGGGAACAGGACTCCCCGGGAGAGCAGGCGATCGGCCTCGGTCGGGTTTGAACATTGTATCTTTATTGATCTGGAGTTATTCGGTTTATAGACGTTGATGACATTAACGTCATTGTTTTCGCCATTGATGGCTTCCACAATCTCCGAAGGGCTGAGGGACAAGATAGATTCATCAACATTGTAGGCAATAATAGTACATCTAGCTTGAAGGGGCAGCGGTCCTGAACGATTTGGTAGTTTTTTTTTAGCTAGTTCATCAAGGAGAGGCTTAGATAGGATTCTATCTAAATCACTATCTTTGCCCAAGCAAATCTTAAACTGGTATTTGTTCGAGGGGAATTGAATGACCCTAGTAGGACGGATCTCAGTGGTCTTAAAGACGATGGACAGGAGTTCGAACGTGGAAGGAGGGAGACAATCAGTTTTGAGGGATTTTAGACGTATGTCGGGCGGCATGTTGGTGGCATCAGTGTCCTAGTGCGAGAAAACGTGAGTGAGGGACGCTCGACGGTCCAAGGTAGGGGAGAGGTAAGAGATAGTGTGAGGGTCTCCACCCCGTCAGGTGAGAACAGGTCCACTCCAGCCTCCACTCCTCAGGAAAATGAGTTTTCCAGAATGGGGTGGGGAAGCTGGGGTAGAGATTGCTCAAGCCAAACGGTCGAGAGATGGATGATGGATAATGAAATATAAGAAAATAAAAAGACATGTGAAGATGGAGTGGAGGCAACGCGGGGGTGTGGGGAGCAGCGAGGGTGGTGAGGGAACAGCCTGCCAGCGTCGTCACCGTAACGGTCTCCCGCGGGAAGGACCAACGCGGGAGGCAACGTTACACTCCACTTCTTTCTTCGGTCTTCTGTCTTCTTTCTTCTGTCTTCTCTCTTCTTTCTTCTCTCTTCGTGGGATCTGGCGGTTAATCCTCCATCAACCACGTGGTTAACACGTGGCCGAGACAGGAGCAGCAAGAACCTTCTCGAATGGCTAGAAAAGATGATGTATACATAGGAACATTCTTATATATACCGGGTCAGATGGACGTTAAAGTAGCAGTTGTACCTTCTGTGCCTATCATCGTGTGCTTTTTGTGAAATGTACATTTTTTTCTTTGATGTACCTTATTGAACATATACAACACAGGAAGCTCTATCTTATGACACCATTATATTTCACTTTTTTCCCTATATACATAGAGATAATTGTATAAGATTGCCTTTCAACCTTCATCCGGATCAAGTAAGGCAGGGTGGGCGGAACTTATGGCTTTCCTTCAGCCAATAGGGAGGGAGTTTGTGTCTGCTAGTACACAAAACACGCTCGCACCACTGAAGACGAGATTACTTGATTACTTTACCTAATCCAAACAATACATAGGAATTTCATCCTTACAACTTATCAAGCTATACCAAATGCAGCCCTCTCATTGGTAGACCATTGTCAACCAATGGCAAGCACGTATTCCATCATATATAGAGGCGCCCAGGCCCCTTAAACCCCGTTTTCAAACCTCCAGTCTACAAAAAAGGACTTTAACAGGCCTTCCTTTCCACGCTTAACACACCCACCCACTACTACCACAAACACACACTCCCATTACTTGTATACTTATTTACTTATAATTTCTCGCTGTATCCCGCGTTAGCGAGGCAGCGAAAGGAATCACACGAAAGAATGGGCCAACCCTCCCACATACACATGTATACACATACACGTGCAGAAACGCCCATATACATACCTATGCATTTCAACCTATACATATTCATACATGCACATACATATACTTATATACACATGTATATACTTCATACTTACTGTATTCATTCTCGTCGCCACCCCGCACACTTTATTCATACTTTATATCTCTTTCTTTTCTTTTATACTATTCGCCATTTCCCGCGTTAGCAAGGTAGCGTTAAGAACAGAGGACTAGGCATTGGGTGAATATCCTCACCTGGCCCCCTTCTCCGTTCCTACTTTTGGAAAATTAAAAAAAGAAAAGAAAATACGAGAGGGGAGGATTCCCAGCCTTCCACTCCCTTCCCTTTTAGTCGCCTTATACAACACGCAGGGAATACGCGCGAAGTATTCTTTCTCCCCTATCCCCAGGGATTATACATGAAAGCCGGCAAGGCAGCGGGTTTGGATAGCATTGCAGTGGAATTTATTAAAAAAGGGGGTGAATGTGTTGTTGACTGGTTGGTAAGGTTATTGCATGTATGATTCATGGTGAGGTGCCTGAGGATTGGCGGAATGTTTCCATAGTGCCATTGTACAAAGGCAAAGGGGACAAAGGTGAGTGCTCAAATTACAGAAGTATAAGTTTGTTGAGTATTCCTGGGAAATTATATGGGAGGGTATTGATTGAGAGGGTGAAGGCATGTACAGAGCACCAGATTGGGAAGAGCAGTGTGGTTTAAGAAGTGGTAGAGGATGTGTGGATCAGGTGTCTGCTTTGAAGAATGTATGTGAGAAGTACTTTGAAAAGCAAATGGATTTGTATGTAGCATTTATGGATCTGGAGAAGGCATATGATAGAGTTGATAGAGATGCTCTGTGGAAGGTATTAAGAATATAAGGTGTGGGAGGCAAGTTGTTAGAGGCAGTGAAAAGTTTTTATCGAGGATGTAAGGCATGTGTACGTGCAGGAAGAGAGGAAAGTGATGGGTTCTCAGTGAATGTAAGTTTGCGGCAGGGGTGTGTGATGTCTCCATGGTTGTTTAATTTGTTTATGGATGGGATTGTTAGGGAGGTGAATGCAAGAGTTTTGGAAAGAGGGGCAAGTATGCAGTCTGTTGTGGATGAGAGAGATTGGGAAGTGAGTCAGTTGTTGTTCGCTGATGATACAGCGCTGGTGGCTGATTCATGTGAGAAACTGCAGAAGCTGGTGACTGAGTTTGGTAAAGTGTGTGAAAAAAGAAAGTTGAGAGTAAATTTGAATAAGAGCAAGGTTATTAGGTACAGTAGGGTTGAGGGTCAAGTCAATTGGGAGGTAAGTTTGAATGGAGAAAAACTGGAGGAAGTGAAGTGTTTTAGATATCTGGGAGTGGATCTGGCAGCGGATGGAACCATGGAAGCGGAAGTGAATCATAGGGTGGGGGAGGGGGCGAATGTTCTGGAAGCTTTGAAGAACGTGTGCAAGTCGAGAACGTTATCTCGGAAAGCAAAAATGGGTATGTTTGAAAGAATAGTGGTTCCAGCAATGTTGTATGGTTGCGAGGCGTGGGCTATGGATAGAGTTGTGCACAGGAGGATGGATGTGCTGGAAATGAGATGTTTGAGGACAATATATGGTGTGAGGTGGTTTGATCGAGTAAGTAATAATAGGGTAAGAGAGATGTGTGGTAATAAAAGGAGTGTGGTTGAGAGAGCAGAAAAGGGTGTTTTGAAATGGTTTGGTCACATGGAGAGAATGAGTGAGGAAAGATTAACAAACAGGATATATGTGTCAGAGGTGGAGGGAACGAGGTGAAGTGGGAGACCAAATTGGAGGTGGAAAGTGGAGTGGAAAAGATTTTGAGTGATCGGGGCATGAACATGCAGGAGGGTGAAAGGCGTGCAAGGAATAGAGTGAATTGGAACGATGTGGTATACCGGGGTCGACGTGCTGTCAATGGATTGAACCAGGGCATGGGAAGCGTCTGGGGTAAACCATGGAAAGTTTTGTTGGGCCTGGATGTGGAAAGGGAGCTGTGGTCTCGGTGCATTATTACATGACAGCTAGAGACTGAGGGTGAACGAATGTGGCCTTTGTTGTCTTTTCCTAGCGCTACCTCGCACACATGAAAGGGGGAGGGGGCTGTTATTTCATATGTGGCGAGGAGGCGATGGGAATGAATAAAGGCAGACAGTATGAATTATGTACATGTGTATATATGTATATGTCTGTGTGTATATAAATGTATACGTTGAGATGTATAGGTATGTATATTTGCGTGTGTGGACGTGTATGTATATGCATGTGTATGTGGGTGGGTTGGGCCATTCTTTCGTGTTTCCTTGCGCTACCTCGCTAACATGGGAGACAGCGACAAAGCAAAATATATATATATATATATATATATATATATATATATATATATATATATATATATATATATATATATATATATATATATATATATATATATATATATATATATATATATATATAAGAGTTTTGGAAAGAGGGGCAAGTATGAAGTCTGTTGTGGATGAGAGAGCTTGGGATATGAGTCAGTTGTTGTTCGCTGATGATACAGCGCTGGTGGCTGATTCATGTGAGAAACTGCTGCAGAAGCTGGTGACTGAGTTTGGTAAAGTGTGTGAAAGAAGAAAGTTAAGAGTAAATGTGAATAAGAGCAAGGTTATTAGGTACAGTAGGGTTGAGGGTCAAGTCAATTGGGAGGTAAGTTTGAATGGAGAAAAACTGGAGGAAGTAAAGTGTTTTAGATATCTGGGAGTGGATCTGGCAGCGGATGGAACCATGGAAGCGGAAGTGGATCATAGGGTGGGGGAGGGGGCGAAAATCCTGGGAGCCTTGAAGACTGTGTGGAAGTCGAGAACATTATCTCGGAAAGCAAAAATGGGTATGTTTGAAGGAATAGTGGTTCCAACAATGTTGTATGGTTGCGAGGCGTGGGCTATGGATAGAGTTGTGCGCAGGAGGATGGATGTGCTGGAAATGAGATGTTTGAGGACAATGTTTGGTGTGAGGTGGTTTGATCGAGTAAGTAACGTAAGGGTAAGAGAGATGTGTGGAAATAAAAAGAGCGTGGTTGAGAGAGCAGAAGAGGGTGTTTTGAAATGGTTTGGGCACATGGAGAGACTGAGTGAGGAAAGATTGACCAAGAGGATATATGTGTCGGAGGTGGAGGGAACGAGGAGAAGTGGGAGACCAAATTGGAGGTGGAAAGATGGAGTTGAAAAGATTTTGTGTGATCGGGGCCTGAACATGCAGGAGGGTGAAAGGAGGGCAAGGAATAGAGTGAATTGGATCGATGTGGTATACCGGGGTTGACGTGCTGTCAGTGGATTGAATCAGGGCATGTGAAGCGTCTGGGGTAAACCATGGAAAGCTGTGTAGGTATGTATATTTGCGTGTGTGGACGTGTATGTATATACATGGGTATGGTGGTGGGTTGGGCCATTTCTTTCGTCTGTTTCCTTGAGCTACCTCGCAAACGCGGGAGACAGCGACAAAGGAAAAAAAAAAAAAATATATATATATATATATATATATATATATATATATATATATATATATATATATATATATATATATATATATATATATATTACTGTGAGTTACATAGAGTTAGATGCATGTTGCCACGGGCTCACTGTTCCCACTGGCTACTGTTAATCAGGATGTTTGAACACATAAGAGCTGATCTGTTATTTGAACACGTTGTTGAATGGGTGTTGACGGACTCCCATACAACCCCTGCCAGTGTGACCTGAGGGGACACACTGGCCAGCATCGTCACACTGTTCACTAGAGTGTGTCGTAGTGTGTCATAAGACTATAGCCCAGAGTACTACAGATGGACGTACACGTTTTGTTGTAATAAATCTACAAAGGCCGCCTGATCTTCATTAAGTACCACAGACGAAGAAGACCTGATTTCCTTCCTATCAACCCACGTGACCACAGACGACCGTCACATCTACTTCATATTTCTACGTCTGGTGTTGCCAGCAATCATACAAGCCTACCTGACACAGTCTTGGTACTCGCTCCATTGGACATTAAGGGCGGAAACCACGGCCAGCTACGTTCTCCATCACCCTTACCTCAATGCAGTGAAGATACGTCTTTATTGCATTGCTGACACTGTGTTGCTTGCAAGGGCATCAAGACAGCGCCATCGTCGTGCAGTGTTGTCATCACATCCAGACGTGTCAAGCAAGGTCAGCCATCCTGCCAACACCAACGTGGAGGTCATCTTGTCAACCGCTCCAGAGACGCGTCATCATCAGCCGTGGCGACATCCCAGACGTCAGCATCGCGTGGTCCAGCCCTTGTCGCTCACTCAACTTTCCTGCTAGCGAGTCGCTACTCTGCACACATCTTCACCTCGCTACACCCAGCGAGCCGCTACTCTGCACACATCTTCACCTCGCTACACCCAGCGAGCCGCTACTCTGCACACGTCTTCACCTCGCTACACACAAGACGCCTTCGTAAGCGAATCTCCCATTCAGATAAGAACTGTGTCAAAATGGTTCACTCTGTGAGGTATGCTCCTTTTGTGTGTTACTAGTTCTTAGTCTATAAATATAGACATCTATATACTTTGGGTAATATGATTATTCATCTTTGTAGTTTAGCAAATTAATATAAGTTTTCAGTTATTCTTGCATATAATCTTTCTTATGTTTTCATACATTGGTACTATTGTTTTTAGTGATGATTACTTTCATATATAGAGTCCATTACTGATATGTTATACTATTATGTGCACATCCCATATACAGAGTCTTGTATTCATATGTTATACTGTTATGCCAGCTTTTCATTGCCTTTATTTCATTACAATATTTTCAAATAATATTCATGTTATGTATTTTGTATTAGGTCAATATTGGTAATTATATTTTGAATATTTTTGGGGTGTTATTACTTACACACTTTACGTAAGATTGTATTACATGTCCCAAGAAATTCCACGCGGTAATCGTAAAGGTTCATATGTACTTAGGAGTTTACCTAGAATCTCTTATTATAAACGGAACCAGCCTTCTAAAATGGCAACGTCACACAAAGTTGTTTTGACAGATTCTGGTAACACAGATAACCCACAGAAACCTCCTTACACGTTACCACACTAACCTCCACAGCCACCTCCACATCACAAAAACTCGGGACAATCAATTCCTTCACAAAAACTGTTTTTACACTAAAACAAGCTAGGGAACCACACGAGTTATTTGATGGTAAACTGTCAAATTCTGATCGGTGGATTAGAAATGCAGAGGACATTGTTGAACATAATGGTGATTCAGGAGACAGAGCGCTTATATCGGCTGCTAAAAATCTCATTGATTTCCACCAGCCTAACAATTAAGCTAGGGTTGTCTATGACTCAGATGACATTGGAAACTGTACATCTTGGGAGGAATTTAAAACGTTGTTTACATCAGGTTGTGAGGAATCATTCTCAGATAGTTTACTACACGTCCTTTTACGTGCTCTTAACACAACATACTTGGATGATACGTCAGTCCCTGATCACTGGAGTACCTTACATGGAAGAATGAGATTAGTTAGGCAGGCTTATGAATCCTTACCCTGGATATCAGCCATGATGAATCCTGAAACTCATGTGCAAACACTCATGCGTTTATTACACATAACCTTCGTTCCCAAGGACCTGACCTCCAGACGTAAGACGACGGTTACTTAATGAGAACATCGACCCATCATTGTGGGTCGGTAACAAAAGTGTTGAATTACACTCAAAAGAAATGTGGTTATTCCAACACCAAGACACTGGGGAGAGTGTCAGCTTCCCAAAGTGTGACGTAACATTCTAGTGATCAACACAATCATTCTTCTCATGGTCAAATACAGCGATTCAGTGATGACAAACACTCACATAAAGTGACGTGCTTCCGGTGTGGCCAACCAGGACATAAAGCGAATGTGTGTCCTTACACATGGGACTCATTCTCACGTGAGCCTCGACCAGAACAACAAACGCAGTCAACGACCCATGTCATCACAGCCTCGGTCGTCACAATTCTGCCGACCTAGTCATGATTTCCTCCAGTCAGACATCAGGCTGACCTTCACCCGCTCGCGCCCAACACCACCAAGCAGGTGTTCATATCATAGCAACGCTAGACACACTTCAGCGGAATGTCGAGCATTAGCTAGACAGACGTCATCTAACACAGGTTCATCATGTCATTATCAACAATGACAATCTCTCGCTCATGACAAGACTCCATCACATAAGGAACTC
The DNA here is from genome assembly GCF_036320965.1 of Panulirus ornatus. Taxonomy (NCBI): domain Eukaryota; kingdom Metazoa; phylum Arthropoda; class Malacostraca; order Decapoda; family Palinuridae; genus Panulirus; species Panulirus ornatus. The sequence continues at coordinate 8,199,057 of NC_092293.1, forward strand.
TTAAGACATTTTCGTTCTTCGCCATTTTCTCACATTACAAGTTTCGATTTAGTGGGTTCTTTCCAGGATAAGCCAATCACAATCACAATCTTTCTAGACAGCGGCGCGGAAGCAGATGTCATTCATTATGATTTTATTCAACCATTAATGGGGCGCACTCAACTTGTTCAATGCTCGGACTTTTACCCATCCCTTCAAAGTATCTCAAATGAAAATCTCGACGTAAGGGGCACTATTAAAATGAACATTCACAAAGGCGACTCGGTCATGACCGTTACCCCTTACATTGTTCGTGGTGTAACGTTTCCTGCTAGCTTGTTACTAGGACGCCACTCTATGTGTGGCACAACATAAGATCTGTCCTATTTATCATGTGGTTTGTGTTGATAATACGTTCCTGCCATTGTCAGAGAAGAGTTCTCACTCAGTCAGAATCATTAATACATCTGCTCCCACGTGGGCCCTGCTTCACGGTAGACAATACGCATCCTTTTTACTTTTCTACTCATCATTGTCCTGGTAAACTGAGAACCAACATGACTCTGCATAGTAACACATTAACGAAGGTTCCTCTCTCACTTTCTCGAACATGGATGAATGATCATGGACTCAGACATAGTCAGGGTGATCTCGCACTAAGAGTAGTTGCTGAACCTTCATCACTAACTGTCACACGACTATCCATGATGGACGCCTCTATTCATGAGACCCCAGATGGAGAGGTCACCATATACATTGCCAATACGGAACCCCACTCCTGTCCGTCTCCGTAGAGGGGCCAAGCTTGTGGAATTCTCCGTTTTGAAGTCCGGAATTCAAGACGAGGAGTTGCATGAGTTTAACATCCGTCTAGTCTCACATTCCATTAACCCACCACCACCTACTCCTCCTACCCCAGACTCAGTAGTGCACGGCTCGAGTCAGCTCCCCACCATCACCCCTGACATGATATCCAAGGTAGGATTAACCAAACATGTTGACCAGTTAACAGACTTACTTAACCAGTATAGGTCTACTATTGCCTTATCAGGAGAACCACTCGGTAGAACTCATTTGGATGTTCACATTATTAACTTAGAGAAAAACACACGTTCCATTGACGTCCCAGCCTATCGATTGCCACACGCGCACAGAGACATAGCAAACAAACTTGTTCAGGACATGTTGAAAGATAAGGTCATAGAGGAATCACGATCACCATGGAATTCACCACTTCTGATCGTTCCGAAAAAGGACGGAACTTTTAGACCAGTCATAGATTTTAGAAAACTCAACAACAAGGTCACTTTGAAAGATGGTTTCCCATTACCAGTGGTATCAGAGCTTCTTCATAGCCTCGGTAACAATAAGGTATTTTCAACTTTGGATTTATTGAGTGGATTTTGGCAGATTCCCTTGTCAGAGGAAAGCCGCCCCCTGACTGTGTTCAGTACGCCAGATGGTCATTGGCAGTTCATATGCATCATGCCCTTCGGTCTTCATTCCTCACCGGTGATCACCTTCTCACGGTTAATGACTAGCATTTGTCGTCACATGTTGGGCAAAGAAGTATTGGTTTATCTTGATGATATAATTGTCATGTCTCCAGATATTGCTTTTCATTTCAAAGTCTTGAGAGAGTATTTCTACGACTTAAGGATGCGAACCTAAAAGTCAAGTTATTCAGATGTTCCTTTCTACAGACAAGAATTAATTACTTAGGTCACACCGTTGATGAAAACGGTATTCAACCTAATGCAGATAAAGTAAACACAATTGTAGAATGGCCAGTCCCTTCCACAACAGACAAGGTCAAATCCTTCCTTGGTTTAGCAGGATATTATCGAAGATTTATCGCTAATTTCACGAAGATCGCAAACCCCCTCACTTCACTTCTGAAACAGGGAGTTACATTCCAGTGGTCTACAGCGCAAGACAATGCGTTTAACTTACTCAAGCATCACTTGATCGAGGCGCCTATCCTTCGATTTCCCAACTTTGAGAAACCCTTCATTTTGCACACAGATGCTTGTAAACAGAGTCTTGGAGCTGTACTTATTCAGGAGTTGAATAAGGGTAGACTTTTTCCCATAGCCTATGCGAGCCGTTCATATTCAAAGATGGAATCGAAATACTCAGTAACTGAGTTAGAAGGCCTTACAGTTGTTTGGGCACCCAAACATTTTATGGAATACATATATGGTTACCCTATTACAGTTTATACAGATCACAGAGCACTGTTAGGTATTTTTCAAAGACAAGATCCTACAGGAAAGTTTCAGAAATGGTTTCTAATTATACAAGTACTTGACCCAGATTTTCGTTTTGTTTCTGGCTCATCCAATGTAGTTGCAGACGCGTTCTCCCGCAGAGTGGGTGCAGCTACTGTAGGTGATAGCCTCGTAGATTTTGATGTAGAGAGGTTGAGACAGCATCAACGGGGTGACCCAGTCTGGGGTCCTGTCATAGAATTCCTAGAGGGTATAAGATCTTCCTTGGATGCTAAAACAGTTGTTCCAGTCAGAGAATTGTATTTAGCACAGTGGGGGAGTCTTGTGCAGGGACGCGAAATTAGGAGTGCTCGCCCGTGTTGTTAAACAAACAATAATTCAAACAGCATTAGTACAGGATTTCTTGAAGTTAGCACATGATTCACCACAGGCCGCACACCCAGGCGCTGTAAGCAAACTCGTTTGAGGTATTCTGGCCAAGAATGCAGAAAAACATTACAGATCATATTTTCAGGTGTCAAACCTGTAACACACACAAGGGAAGTCCCACTACCCCGCAGACTGTGTTGAAATATCCTTTACCTTCATACCCATGGGAAAGAGTTCATATGGACATATTAGGAGGTTTTCCTAGGTCCATGGCAGGCTACAGATACATTTTAGTAATTACTGATGCCTTCATGAGATATTGTGAATTAGTACCAATTCAAAATAAAGACGCAGCCACGGTCGCTAAGGCGTTCAAAAAACATATCTTAGACAAATGCGCCGAAGATTTTAGTCAGAGATAATGGAGGGGAATTTAATAACTCACTATTAGAAGAACTCTGTAAATTGTATAACATAAGTAAATGTAATATAATGGCACATCACCCAGCCTCGAATGGCCTGGCAGAAAGGTTGAACCGTAAGATCCTCCAGTGTCTTCCCACCAACATTGATTTTGATCATGATGAATGGGATGAGTACCTGTCTGATGTCCAATGTTCATTAAACTCTGCATATCATAAGTCAATTGGAGACACACCCTTCCACGCCTTACACGGTTTTGATAAAGTGTTGCCGTATGACATAATAGCGTCCCCTCCTTCATGTACAGCGGTCCAGAAATCAGTTGTAGCGGAAAAATATCGCACGACTCAGTTGATTCATCAAGGATCAAGGAAAATCTAGTTGAAGCCACTACAACCTTCACGGATCAGGCTAATAAATCGACCAAACCATTAACGGTGGCTCCCGGACTCTTGGTAATGGTGCAGGAATTTAACTCTACAAGTGAGGATCGTAAACTTGACCCAAAATGTTCTGGACCCTATAGAGTCTTAGCTCATTTAAAGGACATAAGTTTAGGGTTCGACATCTAAATACAAGTGACATTCGTGAAGAACATGAGGATCACTTGAAAGTTGTACATTATTGTGAACATGATCATCATCATCATCCCGGTCCCACACCAGACAACACTCCTCAACCTCCAAACAATGTAAGCCAACCACCTTCTACCACTGTTCAGTCTGTCCCCACACCATCACCCTCACATCACCACCACCCTCACATCACCATCACCCTCACAACACCACCACACACACATCAGTATTCATTAAGACTTCACCTTTAAGAAGTTGCTAAGTTCATCATTTTCCAGGTTCTTCCTTCTCATGTCCTTCTGGTGTCTTCCTGTGCATGACACCATGGCAGTACCACGCGCCCTTCTCACGACTCCCCGCGGGGTCCACATCGTGAGGGACACAGTTAAGTTGGGCCTGGAGGGTCTACCCTACACTTACGATCATTTACTGAAACTACTGGAGGCCGTACCTCGCTTACGGTCTACCCTACTCAAGTTTTACACCAGTGAGTCCATCAGAAACTCTAGTGTTGCTCCTCCTCCAACTTTGTTAAACCAGTGGACCTAGAAACTGAATAGTACCTGTGTGATTCTGTATGACATAATACAAGACACTGAATCTTCAGTAAATACTAACGCCAGGATCAACACGAAAAAGTAAAGAGAAGCAAAAGAACTTTGCTTAATTTTGTAGGTTCCCTCCAATCATACTAGTTTGGTGATGATGATGAGGAATGATGATAGAAAAGTCCCTTCCAAGGAAGAGCGGGAAAAGAGAGGAAGGGGGGGAAGAGCAAGATTTGTTAGAGGAAGTGAATTTTAGAGGGAGGAAAAGAGCCAGGGCTTAACCCAGCTTGCATAGGAATAATAGGATAAGTAGGGCAGAGATAATAAGTGGAGGGCGAGTTTGTTTTCTTCTATTTGTTTTTTTATTGATATTCTTTTCGTAGATTTATTTTTCATTTATTTATTTATCTATTTATTCATTTATTTATTCATTTATCTATTTATTTTTCTTTTTAATAAGGATATAGGAGGAGATGGATCGTATCTCTGGCAGATGGACACGGATTTTACCAAGGCGTTCCCCGCACTGACTTAGCAGCAAGATCTATAGTGGTTTTTAGTTTTTAATATATGGTCACTGGATGTTGTCCAGGTTGTATATCAAACATGTTACCTGGGTGGTCTATTCCCAGGAGATTGTTGAAGTAATCAATCCAGTGAGTATGATGTATTTGAAATCGCTCTACTTGTCTTTCAAAGAATTTCCTCCACTAGATGTTTAGAGGAGGGATTCGTGCTCTCTCGTGAAGTTCTGTTTCTGATGAACTCGTGCCATTTGATGTTAAAAGCCCAACGTAGAGCATTGTTCTGAATTACGTATTTGGAGTGCATGGATGTTGGATTTGGCTCCGAGTTCGAGAGCTGAAGGGGCATAAATGATAAGTGGTCGTATTAATGCTCTGTAGAGGTGCAATTTGGTTTTGAATTGCATCTCTCTAAATCTATACAATTTCTCGAGCTCTGCTCTCGCAATAACCGCTATACACTGAACATATCGGTTCATTCTCAGGTATACATCATAACTTAGGCCCAGGACAGTGTTGGTGTTTGAGATGGGAATGGCTAAATGTCGGTATATACGGGAGTGTAGGTAGACATTACTTATGTTGTATCTCTGACGTACGTTAAAGTAAGATATGTTGGATTTGGCAGGATTTGATTTAATCCTCCATTTTAACTCCCAAAGCCAAACGTTGTCAATTTCCTGTTGGGTTCTGCTGATTAAGTGTGTGAGGGTTACGGCTGTGATCAGTTGAGTAATATCATCTGCATATTGGAGAGTGATGGAGTCCAGGTGTATAGGACTGGAAAGATCATTTGAGTAGAGTGTGTAAAGAGTAGGGGCCAGCACGGAGCCTTGAGATACACCGGCATTGAGGAAGAAGTAGTTTGAGTAAGTGTTTCTGTATTTGATTCGGGTTTTTCTGTTGCTATGATAGTTAGAAAGAAGTTTAATGGTGGGTCGTGGGAGTTGGAATTGGGTGCTTAGTTTATACCTCAATCCATCGTGCCAAACGGTGTCAAAGGCTTTTTCAACATCTTTTGTGATGAGTGCGGTCATTTTGTGTATCCGCGTGTTGTTTCTTATGTAGTTCGTAATGATGTTGAGTTCATCTTGTGTGGAGCGATGTTGGTGAAAGCCAAACTGTTTGTGTGAGAGTAGGTTGTTGTTTGTAAGGTGTTGTCTAAGTCTGTTGCTTAAGATTTTTTCAAATATCTTCCCAGTGGACTCAAGTAGGCTGATGGGTCTGTAGTTCATGGGGTCTCTGTTGGATTTTTTGGGTTTAGGTATCATTGTGGTTGTTGCTGTTTTGAAGGCCGCGGGAAAATAGCCAGAGGCTAGTGCCGCGTTGAAGAGGAAGGTGATGGCTCTAATAGTGTTGTTAGGGAGATGTGTAAGTAGCTGGTAAACAATGCCTGAATTACCTGGTGCTACTTTGGGTGATCTGAGGAGGAGGAATTTGACCTCGCTCGATCTTATGGGAGTTGTGAGAAGGTGGTCGTGTGAAAGCGATTGGAGGTGTATGATCTGTTCTAGGTAGAAGTGACTGGGTCTGTTTTGTATGTGTTCTTTGACAATTTGTGTGTTTTCGTACGCCAGAGGGTGAGGGGGGTGAGGGTGAAAGATACCTTCCCAGGGTTTTTGAAAAATGTTGGCAATGTCGTGTGGGTTATGGTGTAGAATGTTGTCGTCATTTAGCCCATTAAAGTCTGTTTTTGATATTTCTTTGAGTTTTCGGATTCTGTTCTAAAACTCTTGAGGAGATTTGGTCCCGTGTAGTTCTGTTGTAGTGATAAGAGATTTCCAGTGTCTATTGTGGTCTTCTAGAAGGCTGTTGAGTGTGTGGTTTTGTAGGGATGTGAGGTCCCACCGTACTAGGCCCAAACGATGTCTGTTTTGCGACGGTAGCACGAGAGAAGTCTAGTTGTTTTGGGAGAAGGGAAGGAGTATCTTGAAGTAAATGAAGATTTGGGAATAGAAATGTCAGCTGCCTGTGTGATTGTTTCGTGTATATGTTCTATTTCTGTGTCTATTAGTGTTATTGGGTGATTTTCGTAGTTTGTGGTGTAAGTGCAGTTGGAGAGAGAGTGTCTTTGAAGCTCTCCCAGTCTGCTCTTTTGTAGTGGTAGTGTGAGGGTGATGGGACGAGGATAGGGTTAGACGAGAGATGAAGAAAGATAGGGATGTGGTCGGAACCACACAGTGGTCCTGGAGACAAGAAATTATGAAGATAATTACTGGCTCTGTTGGAGAAGACAAGGTCAAGTCTGCCTTTTCCTCCTTGGCCAGTGAAGACAGTGTGGAAGTAAGGTCCAAGGAAGTTAAGACGTTTGTAAGAGTATAAAGCGAATAAGTCATCACCATGAGAATTGTTTCTGTTGTGGTGGAAGGTTCTGTGTAGGGCGTTGAGGTTAGCTAGAAGGTAGACTGAGATATGTGTGTAATTGAATACTGTGTAGAGATCATGGAGTGGAATGGAAGTGTTGGGTCGAGAGTATGTAGTGCAGAAGATAATGAAGCCGTGTATTGTGTTTACCTTAACTGCTAGAAAGTGTTCGTATTGCCATGAGGTGGCGAGGTATTCGTGTTCGATGGTGTTGCGTATGAGAATGGCGACTCCCTCGTGTCTACTGTCTGGAGACTGTCGTGATGTATACCCGTAATGTCTAATTTTGTATCCGTTGGTGATACATGTGATGTTAGTATCACAACATCGGGTCTCTTCTCTTCGAGAAGTGTGGCAATCAGATAACGGCTACTGTGATAGCTGAGCACGTTGAACTGCAATATCTTAAGCCTTTACGATTTTTGGAAGGTTATCGGCCTTCTGCATCTAGTGTCGATGTAGGCCGTTGACCCAACGTTTGAGTATTTCAATTGTACTATGTTTCTAGTCTTGGGTCGGGGTATATCTGGTGGGGGGAGAGGAGAGGGGAGAGGAGAGAGGAGAGGGAAGGGGAGAGGGGAGGGAGAGGGTCAACGTCGACGATTTGAATGCCGAGTTTGACCGGAGGAGGGTTGTCTGGTGTGGCAAGGTCAGGTTCTGGGGCTCCTCTGGGAGGGTTAGGCGCAGGAAGGGAGGGGGTGGTTGGAGGGGGGGATTGGTGAGTGGAGGTTCGTGGGGGAACTGTCGTGTTGGTGGAAGTTGGGACGGTGGGGGTGGGAGAGGAATCGGTATTTGGAGAGACAGTAGGATTGTGGTGTTGGGTTGGGGGGGTTGTGGATGGAGTTGTGCTAGAGGGTGCGGAGGGGGTATTGGAAGTTGGGAGGGTGACAGGTTGAGTAGTTGGGGGAGAGTTGGAAGTGTTACTGGGGGTCTCCTGGGATATGTTTTCGTTAGGGGACAGGGTGGCGGACGAGACAGGGGTCGGTGAGGGATGGTTGGTGGCGGGGGAGCTGAGGAGTTCAGGTGGAGTTCGTACATTGGGTAGGTTGTTATGAGCAAGAAGCAAATCGAGAATTCTGATGAATTCCGACTTATCTTCCCCGCTCAGGAACAACGCTTTTAGGTAGCACGCATGCATCCTACCTTGTAGGGTGAGGAGGTCTGAAGAATTAGTAGTTGGGATAGGAGAAGCTTGGGTGGCAGGGGGAGGAACAGCAGCAGCAACTGTTGCGTAGAGGTGAGGGTTTGTGGAAGGAGGTGAGTTCGTTTTTTGTGCCTGACGCACTGCGCGGAGCTGCTCCTTCTTACGTGGGCACAGCCCAGATACAGCAACATGTTCACCTTTACAGTTGACACACTTCGCTGCCTGAACCTTGCACTCACGAAAACCATGACCAGTTTCCGCGCATTGACTACAGGTTTGGTGGGGTTCTTTACAGTTCTTAGTCTCATGTCGGTATTTCAGACTTTTGAAACATTGTTGTACGTCGAGATGTTCATCTTTCTTCAGGGATTTTGCAGGCACAGAGATCATGGGGAACAGGACTCCCCGGGAGAGCAGGCGATCGGCCTCGGTCGGGTTTGAACATTGTATCTTTATTGATCTGGAGTTATTCGGTTTATAGACGTTGATGACATTAACGTCATTGTTTTCGCCATTGATGGCTTCAACAATCTCCGAAGGGCTGAGGGACAAGATAGATGCATCAACATTGTAGGCAATGATAGTACATCTAGCTTGAAGGGGCAGCGGTCCTGAACGATTTGGTAGTTTTTTTGTTAGTTTGTTTTTAGCTAGTTCATCAAGGAGAGGCTTAGATAGGATTCTATCTAAATCACTATCTTTGCCCAAGCAAATCTTAAACTGGTATTTGTTCGAGGGGAATTGAATGACCCTAGTAGGACGGATCTCAGTAGTCTTAAAGACTATGGACAGGAGTTCGAACGTGGAAGGAGGGGGGCAATCAGTTTTGAGGGATTTTAGACGTATGTCGGGCGGCATGTTGGTGGCATCAGTGTCCTAGTGCGAGAAAACGTGAGTGAGGGAGGCTCGACGGTCCAAGGTAGGGGAGAGGTAAGAGATAGTGTGAGGGTCTCCACCCCGTCAGGTGAGAACAGGTCCACTCCAGCCTCCACTCCTCAGGAAAATGAGTTTTCCAGAATGGGGTGGGGAAGCTGGGGTAGAGATTGCTCAAGCCAAACGGTCGAGAGATGGATGATAGATGATAAAAAATAGAAAATAAAAAGACATGTGAAGATGGAGTGGAGGCAACGCGGGGGTGTGGGGAGCAGCGAGGGTGGTGAGGGAACAGCCTGCCGGCGTCGTCACCGTAACGGTCTCCCGCGGGAAGGACCAACGCGGGAGGCAACGTTACAATCCACTTCTTTCTTCGGTCTTCTCTCTACTGTCTTCTTTCTTCTGTCTTCGTGGGATCTGGCGGTTAATCCTCCATCAACCACGTGGTTAACACGTGGCCGAGACAGGAGCAGCAAGAACCTTCTCGAATGGCTAGAAAAGATGATGTATACATAGGAACATTCTTATATATACCGGGTCAGATGGACGTTAAAGTAGCAGTTGTACCTTCTGTGCCTATCATCGTGTGCTTTTTGTGAAATGTTCATTTTTCTTTGTATGTATCTTATGGAACATGGACAACACAGCAAGCTCTATCTTATGACACCATTATATCTTACTTTTTTCCCTATATACATAGAGATAATTGTATGAAATTGCCTTCCAACCTTCATCTGGATCAAGTGAGGCAGGGTGGGCGGAGCTTATAGCTTTCCTTCAGCCAATAGGGAGGGAGTTTGTGTCTGCTAGTACACAAAACGTGCTCGCACCACCGAAGACGACATTACCTAATTACTGATACTTAACATAAACAAAACATAGGAATCTCACCCTTACAACTTATCAAACTATATCAAATGCAGCCCTCTCATTGGTAGATCATTGTCAACCAATGGCAAGCACGTTTTCCACCATATATAGAGGCACCGAGGCCCGTTAAACCCCGTTTTCAAACCTCCAGTCTACAAAAAAGGACTTTGACGGGCCTTCCTTTCCACGTTTAACACACCGACCCACTACTACCACAAACACACATTCCCATTACTTGTATACTTTATTTACTTATAATTTCTCGCTGTATCCCGCGTTAGCGAGGCAGCGAAAGAGTGGCCCAAACCCACCCACATCCACATGTATATACATACACGTCCATACACGCAAATATACATACCTATACGTCTCAACGTATACATATATTTACACACACAGACATATCCATATAAACACATGTACATAATTCCTACAGTCTGCCTTCATTCATTCCCACCACAACCCCGCCACAAATGAAATAACAACCCATTCCCCCCGTATGTGCGCGAGGTATCGCTAGGAAAAGACAACAAAGGGCACATTCGTTCACACTCAGTCTCTAGCTATCATGTATAATGCACTGAAACCACAGCTCCCTTTCCATATCCAGGCCCCACAGAACTTTCCATGGTTTACCCCAGACGCTTCACACGCCCTGGTTCGATCCATTGACAGCACGTCGACCCCGGTATACAACATCGTTCCAATTCACTCTATTCTTTGCACGCCTTTTACCCTCCTGCATGTTCAGGCCACGATCACAAAATCTTTTTCATTCCATCTTTCCACCTCCAATTTGGTCTCCCACTTCTCCTCGTTCCCTCCACTTCTGACACATATATCCTCTTGGTCAATCTTTCCTCACTCATTCTCTCCATGTGACCAAACCATTTCAAACCACCCTCTTCTGCTCTCTCAACCACACTTTTTATTACCACACGTCTCTCTTACCCTTACATTACTTACTCGATCAATCCACCTCACAGCACATGTCCTCAAACATCTCATTACCGGCACATCCACCCTCCTCCGCACAACTCTATCTATAGCCCACGCCTTGCAGCCATATAACATTGTTGGTATATATATATATATATATATATATATATATATATATATATATATATATATATATATATATATATATATATATATATATATATATATTTATTTATTTTTTTTATTTTTCTTTTTTATTTTTTTTTTTTTTTATTTTCCAAGGGGGGGAGCGGAGGGGGGGGCCGGGTGGGGATGTTCCCTCGGTGGCCCGGTCCTCTGTTCTTGGCGCTGCCTTGCTGATGCGGGAGATGGCGAATAGTTTGAAAAAAAAAATATATATATATTTTTTTTTTTTTTTTTTTTTTTTTTTTTTTTTTTTTTATACTTTGTCGCTGTCTCCCGCGTTTGCGAGGTAGCGCGAGGAAACAGACGAAAGAAATGGCCCAACCCCCATACACACGTACATACACACGTCCACACACGCAAATATACATACCTACACAGCTTTCCATGGTTTACCCCAGACGCTTCACATGCCTTGATTCAATCCACTGACAGCACGTCAACCCCTGTATACCACATCGCTCCAATTCACTCTATTCCTTGCCCTCCTTTCACCCTCCTGCATGTTCAGGCCCCGATCACACAAAATCTTTTTCACTCCATCTTTCCACCTCCAATTTGGTCTCCCTCTTCTCCTCGTTCCCTCCACCTCCGACACATATATCCTCTTGGTCAATCTTTCCTCACTCATTCTCTCCATGTGCCCAAACCATTTCAAAACACCCTCTTCTGCTCTCTCAACCACGCTCTTTTTATTTCCACACATCTCTCTTACCCTTACGTTACTTACTCGATCAAACCACCTCACACCACACATTGTCCTCAAACATCTCATTTCCAGCACATCCATCCTCCTGCGCACAACTCTATCCATAGCCCACGCCTCGCAACCATACAACATTGTTGGAACCACTATTCCTTCAAACATACCCATTTTTGCTTTCCGAGATAATGTTCTCGACTTCCACACATTTTTCAAGGCTCCCAAAATTTTCGCCCCCTCCCCCACCCTATGATCCACTTCCGCTTCCATGGTTCCATCCGCTGACAGATCCACTCCCAGATATCTAAAACACTTCACTTCCTCCAGTTTTTCTCCATTCAAACTCACCTCCCAATTGACTTGACCCTCAACCCTACTGTACCTAATAACCTTGCTCTTATTCACATTTACTCTTAACTTTCTTCTTCCACACACTTTACCAAACTCAGTCACCAGCTTCTGCAGTTTCTCACATGAATCAGCCACCAGCGCTGTATCATCAGCGAACAACAACTGACTCACTTCCCAAGCTCTCTCATCCCCAACAGACTTCATACTTGCCCCTCTTTCCAGGACTCTTGCATTTACCTCCCTAACAACCCCATCCATAAACAAATTAAACAACCATGGAGACATCACACACCCCTGCCGCAAACCTACATTCACTGAGAACCAATCACTTTCCTCTCTTCCTACACGTACACATGCCTTACATCCTCGATAAAAACTTTTCACTGCTTCTAACAACTTGCCTCCCACACCATATATTCTTAATACCTTCCACAGAGCATCTCTATCAACTCTATCATATGCCTTCTCCAGATCCATAAATGCTACATACAAATCCATTTGCTTTTCTAAGTATTTCTCACATACATTCTTCAAAGCAAACACCTGATCCACACATCCTCTACCACTTCTGAAACCGCACTGCTCTTCCCCAATCTGATGCTCTGTACATGCCTTCACCCTCTCAATCAATACCCTCCCATATAGTTTACCAGGAATACTCAACAAACTTATACCTCTACATATATATATGTATATATATATATGTATATATATGTGTGTATATATATATATATATATGTATATATGTGTATATATGTATATATATATGTATATATATATATATATATATATTCCCTGGGGATAGGGGAGAAAGAATACTTCCCATGTATTCCCTGCGTGTCGTAGAAGGTGACTAAGAGGGAAGGGAGCGGGGGGCTGGAAATCCTCCCCTCTCGTTTTTTTTTTTTAATTTTCCAAAAGAAGGAACAGAGAAGAGGGCCAGGTGAGGATATTCCCTCAAAGGCCCAGTCCTCTGTTCTTAACGCTACCTCGCTATCGCGGGAAATGGCGAATAGTATGAAAAAAAAAAAAATATATATATATATATATATATATATATATATATATATATATATATTAATATATATATATATATATATATATATATATATATATATATATATATATATATATATATATATATATTTATATATAAACACAATAATGGACATACATAGGAAATATTCCATCTAATTTTTTTGTTTAATTTTTTTCGTTTAGGTGTTATCTGTTGGAGTTTCTAGGGCTTTTTATTTTTGGTTGCTTACCCTAGCTTTTGAATTAGTTATTTGATTTGATTGTTAGTTGTTTATTTTGGCTTATTAAGATGTTATTTTCAATATCACTGGCGTTTATCATGGTCAAGCGCCATCTTCACTACATCCTTATACTTATCTCATTTTCAGTATCATTGGCCTCTATCTTGTTAAAAGCTATTTTCACTACTCCTTCATAATCATCATATTTTCAATATCACCAGTGTATTTTTTGGTCAAAGGCCATCTTCACTACATCCTTATAGTCAAGTCACTTTCACAGCACTGAACTCTACCTTAATGAAAATGTATCTTCACTACATCCTCACAGTCATCTCGTTTTCATCATCAGTGGCCTTTATTTGGTCAAGGCCATCTTCACTACATCCTTATAAATATCTTACTTTGGATATGTCTTTCAGATGGATTCCTGATATACCAACTTACATTCAGATATATATATATATATATATATATATATATATATATATATATATATATATATATATATATATATATTTTTTTTTTAAACTATTCGCCATTTCCCGCGTTAGCGAGGTAGCGTAAAGAACAGAGGAATGGGCCTTTGAGGGAATATCCTTACCTGGCCCCCTTCTCTGTTCCTTTTGGAAAATTAAAAAAAAATAATGAGAAGGGAGGATTTCCAGCCCCCCGCTCCCTCCCCTTTTAGTCGCCTTCTACGACACGCAGGGAATACGTGGGAAGTATTCTTTCTCCCCTATCCCCAGGGATAATATATATATATATATATATATATATATATATATATATATATATATATATATATATATATATATTTCTTTCTCTGCATGACTTGGACATTTGTCATGGTCTAAACATGTTGTAGAAATTGCATTTTAAGGGAAATGTACCTAGCGGACTTTTCATGAACGTTGTAAATCATTTTTTGCAAATTATTTTTTTAAGTTTTATATATATATATATATATATATATATATATATATATATATATATATATATATATATATATATATATATATATATATATATATATATAAACATATATCCGAATGTAAGTTGGTATATCAGGAACCCATCTGAAAGGTGAACCTTATATAAACTACATTGCAACTTATATATAAATAGAACCATCAAACTTCACTATATTAGCTTTACTATATTTAAATATAAACAAGGTCTAACCGAGGTTACTTGGTTGAGCAAGACGTGAGAATATCATCAATTGGCCCTCCAGCCCTGGGTTGAAATTGTCGTTCTGACGTATTTCGAGTTCAGTGCTGATACAGGATCATTGATTACAGGACTATCTTGTTAGTCTGTGTAACTTCGCCTGACCCAATCCACGTCTTCAATGGCTTTCTGTTACTACAAACGGGATTACAAAGGAAAGGCTTCCTTTGTTAGTTTCATGAATACCTTCGTTCAAATGAAGGGAAAGACTATTACTATGAAGCGGTACCTTATCAGCAGGAAAGAGCTGCAGCAACGGTATGAAAGTTACTGCAAGATACATAACGAGCCCGTGGCTTCCAACGTAAACATCGGCCGCCATTTGGGTTCACTCGGCATCATGTGTGACACCAAGATTGGACCCGTTGGCAAACAGGAACGATACTATTCTGGTATCATGTGGCTCGATGGCGCAGGATCACCAACTGAAATGCAAAGAAAATGGAGAAAGCCGCCCAAACGTATCATGAAGGCCGTGCAAGAGAAGATCGAGAGGAATCGGTTGAGAGACGATATCGCTCACAGTATATTGAAATTTATACCCAAGACTTCCCCTGATCTCCAGACACAGCCAGTCACAGAGACCACCAGCCCCACTTCCCAGACACAGCCAGTCACAGAGACCACCTGCCCCGCTTCCCAGACACAGCCAGACACACAGCCCACCAGCCCCGTCCCCCACACAGAGCCACAAGATCCTGATATTGAGGAAGCAAATGAATTTCTCGATGATTTTTTGCTTTCACTGGAGAAGAACTGATGAGTTCCTTATAGACAAGAGAAAATGTTAAAAAAGGAATCTATATAAGTTCACTTATGGAGTGAGATCTTTGACGGAGCTGTGCTGCCTATAGCACAGCCTACCAAAGGGTGATCTTTGCTGTCGTGCAGTAACCTCATGAGGGCGGAGTCCGGCTACACTTTCTTTACCGAGGAAAAGATCTCTGCACTAATATTGAGTTTCTCCGTTGGCGTCAGGGTAAACACCCATCCCCCCCGAAGCTTGGTTACCTTTCCGTGGTGGGGGGGACTTCATGGATTGAGCAGTAGCAACCATCGTTGGTTGCTTCTGTTCAATCCATGAACGAAAAACCAAGCATCTTGAACGTAATTGTCGTATAAATTCACTTGGTGTCAAAACTGACGCGAAAGCGGTTGTCTCAATTTTGTCAGAAATGTTTGTGCGTTTCGGCCTGATGGCGGGAGTCGGTTTGGCGCTGTGGTCATGAGGGAATACGAGGAAGATTGGCAACCGTCCCAGAAGTAGCTACAGTGAGGCCCAGCAGCTGTCCCTAATACTGTGGAAGGCACTCATGTAAGGTGTGCAGTGAGGCGCAGCAGTAACAAGGGAAACGGACAACCAAAACAGCAATCTTGATCATCAGGAGGCTATCCAATGCTCAGAGTAGATAAGGACGATTATTGTATGGCTTCGCTCAGAGGATGAAAATCTTAGCCGTGAAAATCAACAAGTAAAATAACTAGTAGTTAGTGGTAGTGAAGTGGAATTACCGTATTTCTGTGGTCTTAATAGTAAAACGAAACTTTTCGTTTTCTCCATCAATCTAGAGGTGTTGTAGACCACCATCCTTAAGGTTGTAAGGTAATGGTAACTACAAGGTTATGACCTCAGCAAATTTGTGATGGAAAGTGCAGGAAACGTGGTAATGTATATAATATAAATTGTATAGTTGTATAATAAATGTGTAAAAAAAATTTTGTCTTCTCTGTTCCCGTTCATTAATTCAAATACAGGTAAGTTTTCTCTCTAAGGAGGTGGGATAAGCTACGTGCACTCGGCTTGTAAATGTGGTGACTTTCCCTTCATTACCACAATGGTGTGCTGAACTGAAGATGTAGAATTCCGTAGACGAAACTAAGATAGGAAATCAATCTACATCAAAAATTGAAGGCGCCACTCTGTGTGTGTGTGTGTGTGTGTGTGTGTGTGTGTGTGTGTGTGTTTGTGTGTGTACTACTTTAATCATTATCACGTGAGTCTTTTGAGGAAGGATTTGTACACTCGTGTTGCCCCGTCTCTTAACCTTGTAAATGTAAAATATGTTTTCACTCCTGTGTGTGCGCTCACACACACACACACACACACACCCACACACACACACACATAACCTATAATATTATCTAGTATTTTCTTCAGACGGATATCTTACACCTTCATTATAAAAGCCAAAGAAAAATTTATAAAAACATATACATATATTTACACACGTGTAGATATATGTTATGTATTGAAATGTGGCGGAAAAATTCTTTATTTATTAACAAACGTGATTGAGGACGTAAAGAATCTGGTACAAACATAATGGTTATTGTGATAAATGATTTATTTATGGTAAATACGTATTGTGTTGCATTATAATGGTTGTTCAGAACCAAGGTTTTTAAACCTGAATCAGTGAAATACTATCAGAAATAGAAAACCTGTTAAACATAAACATTTATTGTGATTAACCACAGAATATATTTTCCTCTGGGTATGTAAAAGAAAATACAGTACAGGGAGCTAGTTTGAGGAAGAGTATTTCATATTTTAACAAAATATTTACCTGTAATAGCGTCCCTTATCTTTCGTCATCATTTCTTATGTTTACTATCAAGAAATGTCTTTTATCTAACACAAAAATTCTGTCTAGGTATTTGATTAATGTTGTCCAAGGATGAGCTACATGCCACACGTGGTCAGGTCACAGTGGTGGTGGTCAGGTCAGTGGGCGGTGTGTGTTTGTGTGTGTGTGTGTGTAGCCCCTGTGTTCATGTTGGCCACAGCCACCCACCGGCCGGTGGTCAAGTCAGTGGGCGGTGTGTGTGTGTGTGTGTGTGTGTGTGTGTGTGTAGCCCCTGGGTTCACGTTGGCCAATGCCACCCACTGGCCGGTGGTCAGGTCAGTGGGCGGTGTGTAGCGCCTGGGTTCATGTTGGCCACAGCCACCCACCGGCCGGTGGTCAGGTCAGTGGGCGGTGTGTAGTCCCTGGGTTCATGTTGGCCACAGCCACCCACCGGCCGGTGGTCAGGTCAGTGGGCGGTGTGTGTGTGTGTGTGTGTGTGTAGCCCCTGGGTTCATGTTGGCCACAGCCACCCACCGGCCAGCCGGGCGGTAGTTTATAACTAAGACTGGTAGTTTCACATGCCACTTGGAGTGTCCCTCACTACAGAACTTGAGCAGCTCTTATCCTGAGGTGGAGCAGTTGATCCTCTCCACCAGGCTGGTACACTTGGTCTGCACCAGGTGGCTCCCTCCTGGTCATCCTGAGTGGTTGGTTGCTGTGTTGGATTTAATGACCATTGACTTGTGAAGGTCATTAGGCCAACCATCATTTTATCATCTGATAAAACATGAAGCAACGCCAAATATTACATGATCCACCTGAACTATTGAGAATGATGAAGTCTGATATTGTTACGTTACGTCATCCAATCTTGCCACTCACATGTTACGGTAATCACGACTACATACATAGTGTTGTTACGACTGATATTACTGTATGTACTGTAGTAAAGTACTGTGGTTATGTGGATAACATGTGGACGTCAGAGGAGGCAAGAGCATCATCAGAGACAAATTCTCTATTCTATGTTGTATCTTCAATTTTGTCTGCTGTGATCAACACACTTTATCCACCAAGATATTATCTTGCTCTTTCTTTCCATCATTCTTTAGTATTAAAGATTTTGTTCTCTAAAGCAAGATAGAATTTATCAATAATTTTTAATGTCATCTTGGGTCCAGGTAATGTTAGGTAGCGGTCATACAAGTTGTCCATGACCTTCATCATGTGGGTTGGGAAGGAGTCAGGAGGTGTGGCGTTGTACTCGGTGTACCACTTGCCAAGTTGGTCAGTGTGTATACCATGGAAGTTGCAGGGGAATCATCAGTCTGTATGTTAACAATTAGGTTGAGCAAATAACACTTGGCCTCAGTGAAGGTAGAATGTTTTCCCACCAGACTGCATCCATTAATACGACTTAGATCAGAAGATCTAGCCTTAGGTAATTTGTTAGATCGAGATTATCAAAGCCTTTCATCATTTTTAATCTTTGTACTTCGTGACCATCTCTGTTTTAAGTTGTTACGTTGACGTATGATAAATCTAATATGGAGAACAAATTTAGGAGGAAACCTGGCAAAGCTACATATGAGTGATTTTACCGTTTGCAAGTAAACTACGATTTTGTAAAAACGAATAGCATCTATGTTGTGTATAGAAAACGTAACTCCTTAGCTGCATTCTCTATGAATGTCATCAAAAGTAAAACATAGACAAGGGAAGGAATGAGGCTTGACGATACGAAACATCACTCAATCGTGTCCTGCCTGCCCAGACACTACCTCGCCACACCACTGGCCATAACTTCATCAACACATTGCTTACTACGTCAAGGTCATCCACACATTTTGCCTGGCTTGAACAACCGCTTGGCATTCATGAACCGCTGAATGTTTACACTTTCTGATTATCTGTAGTAGCTGATGCAGTTGCAAGATAGACTATTAAACCATTTTCTTACAATACTCGCTGGTAAGGAGACAATTTTCACAAAACACAGAGGTAACACTGCCTAATAAACGGGCTTAAGAACAATTGTACGAACATAGGGTCACATTGGTACATCCACAAGGCACCAGTGGTCTGGGTGGCCTGAAATAGATTTGGGACCAAGAAGGATGATGGGTGTAGGGAGTAAACCTACCACAGACCATCATTAATTATGAAGAGTTGACAATGGTTACCTCCAGCCATAATCTATAAATCAATAGACAAATGTTAATGCAAACAAAGCAAGAATTAAACAAGCAGGAAACACAATCCAATGTACCATTTTGCGATAGTTATGTCAATTTGTCGCATCTGTTGACTACCTGACGTGGTCTTACGTCTCACCTTTAGTAACGTCTGCGAATTTCGTTGTAGTGAAACTCATGCGACCCGAGAGTCAATGTTAGTGATACACAAGAGGAAGAAATACAACTCCGAAGGTATAAAACAGTTGTGGACACACCAAACGCTTGACAAATATTCCTTAGTGGATGACAGAAAACACAAAGAGATCGTCCTTGTAAACTTATGATGAGGTTTGCTTGAAGAGTCTCCCTTCGTCATTGTCGTCCACAGTGTCCAGGTGCAGCCAGGGTCGTCATCATGTTGGACGTCCCCAGTGTCCAGGTGCAGCCAGGGTCGTCATCATGTTGGACGTCCCCAGTGTCCAGGTGCAGCCAGGGTCGTCATCATGTTGGACGTCCAGAGTGTCCAGGTGCAGCCAGGGTCGTCATCATGCTGCCCGTCTCTGCATCGCCTGATCCGTGGTGCACCGGTGGGTCGGTGGCTGTCGTGACATGGTAATGTTACCGTCATATTCCGCGTCTCATCTCACGTCTGTCCAGGTGGGCTAAGCTCGTCTGGTCTGAATGAACCATATACAAGTAAGGCGTATCACTGTTGTGAGTCTCAGTACATATGGAGGCAATATGGTTGTGCAGTCTCTCTCTCTCTCTCTCTCTCTCTCTCTCTCTCTCTCTCTCTCTCTCTCTCTCTCTCTCTCTCTCTCTCTCTCTCTCACAGAGAGAGAGAGAGAGAGAGAGAGAGAGAGAGAGAGAGAGAGAGAGAGAGAGAGTTAAAGGGTATATGCATCGCATTTTGATGATTTAACAATCATATGTAATACAAAATATATGCTTCTTCCAAAAATTTCCTGGAAATTGGTTGAGGTAGAGCGGAGGTATCGTGACAAAGTTGTGTGTCACACAAGAACGAGTTTTCTAATTGGTTGAGGTAGAGCGGAGGTATCGTGGCAAAGTTGTGTGTCACACAAGAACGAGTTTTCTAATTGGTTGAGGTAGAGCGGAGGTATCGTGGCAAAGTTGTGTGTCACACAAGAACAAGTTTTCTAATCGCCTGGTTTTACTGGCGGCCTCGTTGTGACGTCACTACATCAACACCGACATTTTGATTTAAAAGTTAATTGCAAGATGACTTTGCTCCGCTGTGTGTGTGTTTTCAATACTTTTCGTGTTTGTAATGTTATTTCGTTTGTATTCTATAGTTAATAACTTTGTAGTGAGTTTAGTTTCGTTGCTGTAGTTGTAGTATAGTGATTTATAGCTTGTATTTGAACTAAATCAGATGAGCAGTGTTGAGGATGACCCTGGGCCATTTTCATGTGGTAATGCAGAAGGGAGTGACCACAGGCAGGCAGTAGTGGTGTTTACCAAGCCATTCCCAACACCATCGTACTGGCTACCTCTGTGTAATGTACCACATACCTCTGTTGAAAAAGAAATAGAGAATTTCACTGAATTGCAGACTGGGCTGTTAATGTGCATCTTTCTAAATTGTTTTATTTTGTCTTCGTTAAGAATTTCTTCTTGTGTTTGATGTGCATTGTTTTGAGAATTCTTTGTTATATAACAAAACATGTTCTGTATCTACTGTTTCCTGTCTTTATTTAGATAAGTATTTTTGTTATTGATTTTATGACTATGTTGTTTTGCTGTAACATTTATAGACTTTTTTTGCTATTTGATAATGTTTTTCTTCTTGTTATTCTATACCAATGTGTACAATTCTATTACGTAGCAATGTTTTTCTTGTTATTTTATACAAATGTGCACAATTTTGTTCTGTTAAAGATTTTTGGACGCATTGATTTGTTTTATTGTTGTCTTTGTTGTTGTTGTTGTTGTATTACTTTAGTTAATTAAGTGATTCCTGGTACGTGCCACTATCTAGCTGGGGGCGAATGTTGAGTTGCTTTCGGCCCTAGATGATGGGCCCCATCTTAGATGTTGCCTTAAATGTTCCCTTTAGCAACAATAATGCTATACAGAATATCTTAATCAGGAATTCACCAGAAAATTCTCTTGGTTGCATCTATAAAGTGCCATGTGGAAATTGTGATGAATTTTATGTTGGGCAGACTGGTAAGGATCTTTCTGTTAGACTTAAGCAACATGAATATAGTATAAGAACGGAACAAGAATCAAATGCCTTGTTTAATCACGTTAAAAACTATGATCATTGTATTGACTGGAGTAATGCCATCTCAGTTATTAACTCTGACTCTATTACCACAAGAAATATCATTGAATCTTCTTTTATTAAATACACGATGAATTATAATCTTGATATTAGTGATGGTCTATACAAATTAGATAACTTTATTGTTGATAGAATTTGCAAAATGATAAGTTTATGATACACGCGTTGTCTGTCTTGGACAATCACATGTTTACCATATGGCGTCCTAGCTACGTCTCTTCGATATATATCAACTGACTGTTATATTTCTCTCTTGTGTCTCCCCTGATGATGTGATTATTACACGAAAGTGCACTTGGGAACTTATCGTGTTTCATTTTCCATGTGGACTCATAGGAATATATATACACATGTACATATTCTTACCTTGCTTGCCTTTATCCATTATCGGCGCTACTCCGTGTGTGTGTGTGTGTGTGTGTGTGTGTGTGTGTGTGTGTGTGTGTGTCTGTCTGTCTGTCTGTCTGTCTATTTGTCTGCATACGTATCTTCTGCATATCGTGGAAGGCGACTGAGGGTTGGGAACTGGGGGGGTTGGAAATCTTCCCCTTCTGTATTACTTTTCAAATGAAGGAATAGAGGAAGGAGCCCAGCTAAGTTTCCCTCTAGGATTCATTCACTTATTCCTGACGCTACCTTGTTCTTGCGGGAAATGGCAAACAAATATGAAAAATAGAGTATGAAAGACAAAGACAGTGGCCAAGTGTAATGTGTTCTGTGTCCTTGATAACCATTTGATGTGACTCATTCAGATAAGGTCCAAAACGCCAGTTGTGAAGATGTACAAAGGATAATAGAACGATGTACGTACGTACGTACGTAGTGTGAGTATCTTGACTGATAGAAAGTATTGAAAGCGGCAGGAAGTAGTGAGATATTGTATTGTGCTTCGTACAAGACTGGCGGGCGACTCCGTCCTTCGTGCTGTGCCACACACAGTCTGGTGATTGTCGGGATGTGTAGCCATAATGTTTGATCTTATGACCATTAGTGATACATCATGTGATGTTTACTATCACAACATCGGCTTCTTCCTCCTCCTCCAGGAGAGTGGCAATCAGGTGGCTGTTATTGTGGTAGCCCGGCACGTGCAATTGTAAGATTTCAAGCAATATTGAGAAAATGGGATACATTATAAAGACTTCCATAATTTCTCTAATTCTTCCCCAAATTCATGTGGACCTGCAACGCTGAAAATGTTTAAATACCGCTGGTGTAGAGGGAGGGAGAGGGAGGCCTGGGATGAGAGTGAGGCTTTGTAGGAGAGAAAGGCTCGGGATGAGAGAGGTTGAACACAAGATGTGTGGCCGGAGAGTGAGGCTTTGAAGGAGAGAGAGGCTTGTATGAGATAGGCTGGGCATGAAAGAGGCTTGGCAGGAGAGTGAGGTTTCGAAGTTGAGAGAAGCTTGGGATGAGAGAAAGCTAAACATGAGAGAGACTTGTGGTGGGATATGCTGGACACGAGAGACCTTTGATAGAGAGTAAGGCTGTGGAAGAGGAATAAACTTTGTATAAGAGAGGATGAAAAGGAAGGGAAGGCTTGGGATGAAGGTTAGGTTGAACACGAGAGAGAGGCCTGGGATGAGAGAGGCGGGAAAAGAGAGAGCCTTTAGGGGAGAGAGAGGCAGTGAACGAGAGAGAGGATTGGAATGGGAGATGCTGGAAACGAGATAGGTTAGGAGAGAGAGAGAGAGAGAGAGAGAGAGAGAGAGAGAGAGAGAGAGAGAGAGAGAGAGAGAGAGAGAGAGAGAGAGAGAGGAGACTCTGTGAGAGAGACTGGACACGAGAGAAAGGCTTAAGATGTGAGAAAAGCTGTGAAGGAAATAGAGGCTTAGGGTAAGACACTGTGACGGAGAAAGATAATTGTCATGAAAGTTAGGATGGACTCGAGAGAGAGAGGCTTGGGACGAGAGTCAGGCTGGACAGGAGAGAGAGGCTTGGGACGAGAGTCAGGCAGGACAGGAGAGAGAGGCTTGGGACGAGAGTCAGGCAGGACAGGAGAGAGAGGCTTGGGACGAGAGTCAGGCCTCTGTTATGGCTTTAGCTTCTGTTGAATTCTTTATAAAATTAAGAACACGACATATGTAGACAGAATTGGCCAAACTCACCTCAATCTGCTACCGTCCACCAGACTGGCCCAGGAAATACGTATAAATGAGATTGTATCATCCCAAACTCGTTTTAATGGTTAATGATAATCCCGGGTTATATATATGATTCGACTATTATTAACATAAGTGTAAACATGGCAGATGATATTCAGTGTACAAAATAACTGCTCTGGTTCTGTGTCGTGGCTTCACCAACTACCGAGTTCGCCCTAACATAAGCAATATATATTTTGACGTCCCTTTATCCCAATATCATTTCTTACGTTTATTTCCAGCAAAAATGTTTTGTATCTGATATTGAAATTTGGTGTAAGTACTTGTTGATGGTTCATCAGCAAGACGTTGTATCTTTGTTATTAAAGTTCATTTCATACAATAGATCATGTTTTACATAACTGTGTCTCTCCATACAGGTGGTACACTTCTCGGATAAAGATATATTTTTAAGAAATACGTTCTATCTAACATAGATATTATGTCTTCTATAAATATCTTTAAAAGTTCTCGTGTGGGACGATGCTTTAGAGTTTTGTATTAAAGTTTATCACTTGTAACTGATCAAGTATTACAAAGTTGTGTTTCTTCTTTTCTTCAACAGTATTGTCCACATTATCTGCCAAGTAGAGTGGGTGAGAGCAGTATTGTCCACATTATCTGCCAAGTAGAGTGGTTGAGAGCAGTATTGTCCACATTATCTGCCAAGTAGAGTGGTTGAGAGCAGTATTGTCCACATTATCTGCCAAGTAGAGTGGTTGAGAGCAGTATTGTAGAGACGTAGTGTCACAGTTGGTTTGATCAAGTCCAGGACTTGGCGCCTCCATAATGACAACTTGTTGGTTATTTCCTTGTAATTATCTGTATGTCTTGTAACGTTGACCACCACACTAATGTGTGAGTTACTGATGTCTTCATAAACAGCCTGGGAAGGACCCAGTCTTCTGTTGATGTTGGAATTCCTTTGTATTTCCACAGGAGGCGATGCTGATCCTAAGTCAAGGTATTTCACAATCTAGGATTCCTTATGCCTTCTAGTTACTTATGTTTGGTATCTGATTCCATCCCAACACTCGATATTTATAATGTGTAATTCTGTTTATCTTGATCACATCAATATAATCAATGGAAGTGCAGAGCATTTCTCAACATAGCTGCTCCACTCTGTCACATAATGCCATACAAAATGTGTTACCGGACTCCACCCGTAAGTGGTTACACCGGGAATGACAAGTCATCTTCGGCGAGGCGGTATCGTTGGTAAAGGAAGCAAAGACATGGTACAGTCCAGTCAATAATCTTGCTGCAGAGATGTGTACCATACCCTGCTCCTGCATGGAGTGCAGCCAGGAAGGTGTAGGAGGCACATGGATGTTGTCCTGGGGTTGTGTAGTTATGATGATATTGTTCAAACCACCAACAACCATTTCTCAAGGTTTGGTGACCTAATGGTGGTCAGTGGAAGTGTAAATGTCTTCGTTATATGTACAATGGATCACGGTACACAGGGGGTCCCAGGCTGGCCTACACACAACTGCTCATGTTGTGGTGTGTGTGTGTGTGTGTTGGCCAGACGGGCAGCCAGCCGGACCTTAACGTAATATGAAGGAGAGGATGGAGGAGGAGGTGGTCCACTATGATGATAAACATGCTGAGTTCTGGCAACGTGTCGTCTATGGTGACGAAAACACCTTCACCTCAGATGGTCATCCACAAACATAACATTATGTTGGCCCTAACACCAGGCTACTCTCTCTCTCTCTCTCTCTCTCTCTCTCTCTCTCTCTCTCTCTCTCTCTCTCTCTCTCTCTCTCTCTCTCTCTCTCTCTCTCTCTCTCTCTCTCTCTCTCGTGGCTGTCTATTCCTAACAATATGTGCCTCAGCTTCATCCATATCCATAGATTGGTGTTGTCTGTAGGTTGGAGAATGCCTCACTACTGCAACGTAACTGAACGTCAAACAAATTGAAGGAAATACGTAACTACCTGCAGCCTTGTTATCCCACAACATAGTAACTACCTGCAGCCTTGTTATCCCACAACATAGTAACTATCTGAAGCCTTGTTATCCCACAACATAGTAACTACCTGCGCCTTGTTATCCCACAACATAGTAACTACCTGCAGCCTTGTTATCCCACAACATAGTAACTACCTGCAGCCTTGTTATCCCACAACATAGTAACTACCTGCAGCCTTGTTATCCCACAACATAGTAACTACCTGCAGCTTTGTTATCCCACAACATAGTAACTACCTGCAGCCTTGTTATCCCACAACATAGTAACTACCTGCAGCTTTGTTATCCCACAACATAGTAACTACCTGCAGCCTTGTTATCCCACAACATAGTAACTACCTGCAGCCTTGTTATCCCACAACATAGTAACTACCTGCAGCCTTGTTATCCCACAACATAGTAACTACCTGCAGCCTTGTTATCCCACAACATAGTAACTACCTGCAGCCTTGTTATCCCACAACATAGTAACTACCTGCAGCCTTGTTATCCCACAACATAGTAACTACCTGCAGCTTTGTTATCCCACAACATAGTAACTACCTGCAGCCTTGTTATCCCACAACATAGTAACTACCTGCAGCCTTGTTATCCCACAACATAGTAACTACCTGCAGCCTTGTTATCCCACAACATAGTAACTACCTGCAGCCTTGTTAGGTTTCTACTGTATATATGTCACACAGTCGTAAGTAGTTTAACATATTGACATGATTCACCAACACCTACACAAACATTAATGATCAATAAAACCTCCATCATGATGTGGTATGTTTGACATACACACTTCACTATCACTTATACCGTCACAGTGGACGAGTCTGAAGGATTAATTATCGTGCCCTGGCAACCTACCGGACGCACCGGCAGGTTGCCAGGGCACGATAATTAAACCTTCAGACTCGTCCAGCAGCACGACTATAGAAGGGTTAATGATGTGTGGCGACTGTATGATGGGCTTTATGTTTCACACACGAGGCACAACATGTGGTGGTCAGCCACGAGCAGGAGTGGATGTGTCACTGCTGGATGATTGTTGGCCTGGATGATGAAGGTCACCCACGAGCAGGAGTGGATGTGTCACTGCTGGATGATTGTTGGCCTGGATGATGATGGTCAGCCACGAGCAGGAGTGGATGTGTCACTGCTGGATGATTGTTGGCCTGGATGATGATGGTCAGCCACGAGCAGGAGTGGATGTGTCACTGCTGGATGATTGTTGGCCTGGATGATGAAGGTCAGCCACGAGCAGGAGTGGATGTGTCACTGCTGGATGATTGTTGGCCTGGATGATGAAGGTCAGCCACGAGCAGGAGTGGATGTGTCACTGCTGGATGATTGTTGGCCTGGATGATGATGGTCAGCCACGAGCAGGAGTGGATGTGTCACTGCTGGATGATTGTTGGCCTGGATGATGATGGTCAGCCACGAGCAGGAGTGGACGTGTCACTGCTGGATGATTGTTGGCCTGGATGATGATGGTCAGCCACCAGCAGGAGTGGATGTGTCACTGCTGGATGATTGTTGGCCTGGATGATGATGGTCAGCCACGAGCAGGAGTGGATGTGTCACTGCTGGATGATTGTTGGCCTGGATGATGATGGTCAGCCACGAGCAGGAGTGGATGTGTCACTGCTGGATGATTGTTGGCCTGGATGATGATGGTCAGCCACGAGCAGGAGTGGATGTGTCACTGC
Source organism: Panulirus ornatus (assembly GCF_036320965.1). Classification (NCBI taxonomy): domain Eukaryota; kingdom Metazoa; phylum Arthropoda; class Malacostraca; order Decapoda; family Palinuridae; genus Panulirus; species Panulirus ornatus. Next base: position 8,226,498 of record NC_092293.1, read on the forward strand.
TGGATGATTGTTGGCCTGGATGATGATGGTCAGCCACGAGCAGGAGTGGATGTGTCACTGCTGGATGATTGTTGGCCTGGATGATGATGGTCAGCCACGAGCAGGAGTGGATGTGTCACTGCTGGATGATTGTTGGCCTGGATGATGATGGTCAGCCACGAGCAGGAGTGGATGTGTCACTGCTGGATGATTGTTGGCCTGGATGATGAAGGTCAGCCACGAGCAGGAGTGGATGTGTCACTGCTGGATGATTGTTGGCCTGGATGATGATGGTCAGCCACGAGCAGGAGTGGATGTGTCACTGCTGGATGATTGTTGGCCTGGATGATGAAGGTCAGCCACGAGCAGGAGTGGATGTGTCACTGCTGGATGATTGTTGGCCTGGATGATGAAGGTCAGCCACGAGCAGGAGTGGATGTGTCACTGCTGGATGATTGTTGGCCTGGATGATGAAGGTCAGCCACGAGCAGGAGTGGATGTGTCACTGCTGGATGATTGTTGGCCTGGATGATGATGGTCAGCCACGAGCAGGAGTGGATGTGTCACTGCTGGATGATTGTTGGCCTGGATGATGAAGGTCAGCCACGAGCAGGAGTGGATGTGTCACTGCTGGATGATTGTTGGCCTGGATGATGAAGGTCAGCCACGAGCAGGAGTGGATGTGTCACTGCTGGATGATTGTTGGCCTGGATGATGAAGGTCACCACGAGCAGGAGTGGATGTGTCACTGCTGGATGATTGTTGGCCTGGATGATGATGGTCAGCCACGAGCAGGAGTGGACGTGTCACTGCTGGATGATTGTTGGCCTGGATGATGAAGGTCAGCCACGAGCAGGAGTGGATGTGTCACTGCTGGATGATTGTTGGCCTGGATGATGATGGTCAGCCACGAGCAGGAGTGGATGTGTCACTGCTGGATGATTGTTGGCCTGGATGATGAAGGTCAGCCACGAGCAGGAGTGGACGTGTCACTGCTGGATGATTGTTGGCCTGGATGATGAAGGTCAGCCACGAGCAGGAGTGGATGTGTCACTGCTGGATGATTGTTGGCCTGGATGATGAAGGTCAGCCACGAGCAGGAGTGGACGTGTCACTGCTGGATGATTGTTGGCCTGGATGATGAAGGTCAGCCACGAGCAGGAGTGGATGTGTCACTGCTGGATGATTGTTGGCCTGGATGATGATGGTCAGCCACGAGCAGGAGTGGATGTGTCACTGCTGGATGATTGTTGGCCTGGATGATGATGGTCAGCCACGAGCAGGAGTGGATGTGTCACTGCTGGATGATTGTTGGCCTGGATGATGATGGTCAGCCACGAGCAGGAGTGGACGTGTCACTGCTGGATGATTGTTGGCCTGGATGATGAAGGTCAGTGGTGTCGGATGATGGTTTACCACAGTCATATATGTTCCGATCCTGAATACTGAAAACAAAGGCTCCGCCGGGAATCGAACCCGGATTAGCTGTTTACTAGATAGATGTGCTAACCACTACACCACGGAGCCACTTGTCAGTGGCGGAAAAATTTCTTATTTATTAACAAACGTGACTGAGGACTTAAAGAATCTGGTACAAAAATAATGGTTATTGTGATAAATGATTTGTTTATGATAAATATGTATTGTGTTGCATTATAATGGTTGTTCAGAACCAAGATCCTTAAACCTGAATCCTAAAAGATTAAAGAATAAAAAAGTTGTGAAAAACATAAACATATATATAAACAAACCACAGAATATATTTTCCTTGGGATATCTAAAAGAAAATGCAATACAAGGAGCTAGTTTAAGGCAGGAGGATTTGATCTTTTAACAAAACATTTACATCTACGTCCCTGATCTTTCATCATCATTTCTTATGTTTACTATCAAGAAATGTCTTTTATCTTACATAAAAATTCTGTATAGGTATTTGATTAATGTTCTCCAACGACGCGTTGTATAACTCTTCGTTAGTGAAGTTCATTTCGTGTAATGGATCAAGCATTACAAAGTTGTGTCTATCCACACAAGTGTTACACGTCCCAGGTAAAGATATATTCTAGAGATAGTGTATATCTAACATATATATGTGTTTTATAAATATTTATGAAAAGTTTTCCTGAGGGACAATACCTAAGACTTTCGTATTAAAGTTGATCAGTTGTAAGTGATCAAGCATTACAAAGGTGTGTCCATTACCACAGGTGCTACTGATCCCAGGTAAAGGTATTTCACCATCTTTGTATCTTTAACCTTTCTAGTTATAGATGTTTCATCCCTGATTCCATCCTCACAATGGATGTATGTGGTTTGTGTTGTCTTAACATATCATTAGTCAGTTGAAGTGGAGAACATGCTTCTGAGCCTAGCCACTCTACTCTGTCTTCCACATGCTATTCAAGAGGTGTTACCGGATTCCGCCTATAAGTGTTTATGCCGGGAGTAACAAGTTACCTACGGATGGCTTCTTCTTTTATTACTTTTGATGATTTGAAGAATTTGTGCAACATATTTGGTTTTATGATATTAATAAGATTGTTAGATTCGCATATATTCTTTGTCATTTGATGAACTTTAGCTTGTTAGATTTGACTGTGTCTTGTTGCTATTTAGAAACATTTTCTCTAAAACAAATACTTGATTTCAATTCATAAAGAATATTTTCAAGGAAAACGTCGATGATTTTTCATAAGCATTCATCGCCTCAAAAAAGCAAGTCTATTTTTCACAGTATACTTAATGATCCTTACTAGAGTGTTGAAGAATATAAACTCATAACTTGTTTAAGACCTTCTAAACCTTGTGCTGATAATAACTACATTAGTTTTCTGTAGGCAATATCCTTCTAATGCGTAAAACCCGGATAAAAAGCTTGTAATATAAAATTTGATGGTATTATGTTTAGGTTGTTGAAGATATTACCGATTTCTACATGTAAAACATTTATGCTATCTGCAAAATAGAGATCTTTATGTTAGATATGTTAATTCTACCGGTTTCACGTTACATACATTTCTGTACCTTGTGCTCCAGAAAAGCTATAGGACTTTATTCATTATCGTATAAAATGATTTGCTTAAGATCAACGTCCCACGTACTTATTATCAAAATCCAGTAGCAGTATATATTTTGCATCTGGATTCTATGGCAATGAATAATAGGTTCTCAGACTCAGTAAAGGTGTAATTCTTGTTACCGTAATGTTACCGTAATGCTGTCTAAGGTTCACTCTTGGGTCTACATTGCTGAACAACGTCAGTGTACAATGGCCAGTGATATTCACCGTAGACATATACAACATGTTTACACTGTGTACACATGGCAGGCAAACTACAGTATCATCTTAAGATGTGGAAATCAACTATCAAGGCAGGAGAAGGATTTAGGTGTCATCATTAGTAGAGATGTAAAGCCAAGACAACAGTGTATTAATGTACGTAATAAGACTAACAGACAACTTGGTGTCATGTGTTAGTAGCAAGAATGAACAGGTAATATTACAGCTATAGTTAGTCACACACCACTTACATTATGACGTACATTATTGATCACTGTATTACAGTATGCATATCATTTCCTTGATACCAGGCATTAGAATCCTTCCAAATGAACACATTAAGATCATGAGAGTTTCTTTCTCTCACAGGTGGCAGGCAGGGTTAGTTATGTAAGAGGTATGTTTACTGATGTAATCTGTAACTTTACCTGGAATATCATCAACTTCTCAGACCGTTACTGTAATACGTATAAACTTGGGTCAGTACAGCATATTGTCAAAAAACAACACGTCATGAAAAAGTACAACTGTCTCTCCTCCTCTGACCTTTAATTTCTAAGACAAATTTCCTTGTATATAAATAATGGAAGAGCCAATTGGAGCCACAGTAGATGTAATAACTCATAGATCATTTTCATTCATGGTTAAGACAAGTAAGGATTTTATGACCACACGAGATAAAGAGAAACTGTTACTATGGCTCTCTACTTATGTATTTAGTTAGAGGAAAGAATTATGAGTAGTACATCAGCAGTCGTTACCATTGACGAGTTAAGGGATATCTTTATCACTCATCATAGGCTGCCCTTAATGTGAGTTAGTGATAATGGATGCCAGTTTACCGGTTATGAATTTGACCAATTTATGCAGAACAATGGGATCGACCAGGTGACTTGTGCACCTTTTCACCCTAGTTATAACGGAATGTCTAAAAGAGCTGTTCAAATATTCAAAAATGAGAGAAAGAAAATGAGAAATGCAGACATCAAAGCAAGGTTGTCTAGGATCTTATGCAGATACAGATGTTGACCACAGTCTGTAACTGGCAGTACCCCGGCAGAGTTGCTAAAGAGTGGAAATCTACAGGGACCCCTTGACCTGCTGAGACCAAACTTGAACAAAATGGTAAAAATTAAACAAAATCAAAAGACATATTATGGTAAGGGCAGACTTTTGAGGGAATTTAAGGTAAATGAAGAAGTGTTTGTGGAGAATTATAGAGGTAAAGAGCTCGCTGTGTGCCAAGTGTTGCAGTGGAAGTAATTGGCCACTTGTCATACAAGATAGAAGTGTGTGATAATAAAGCTGTCGGGAGATATATTGATCAAATGAGATTTAGAAACGTGCAGGTGTCAGAGCAGGGAGCTCCCAGGGAAGTAATCATACAGGAGTGGGATGAGGACGGTCTGAGTGACACACAACAGACTACAGGAGAAATGACGTCTGGGCTAATTGTGAGTCAGGAACCTGATCAAACACCTGAAGATCAAGGAGAAGGAAGCGTCAGTTATCCAAGACAAGCGGAGTCTGACATATGTAGGGAGAAGACACCTGGAGGAAGTTCATCCTGGACCAGTGAAGATCAAAACTAGGTCTGGAAGAGTCATAAATCGACCTGTCGCATTAGATTTGTGGAATAAGATAATGATATGGAGTACAGTGTTGTATGCAATACATTGAAAACGAAACAGAAAAAGTTATTTCATTGTGCTTATATAGAATTTCAATTATGTATATTTTCTGTTTGCAGTATTTAAATCATTCTATATTTCTGTAATACAGGAAGGAGTCAGTAATTGATAATGAACAAGGTACAAATGCTAGTAAACACTTTATTTTGTATATACTATCAGTTTCAAACTGAAGGGGGTAAAGGATGTCATAACTTTATAGGGAATGAATGATTTTTTAAAAGCCCAACTGGGTTCTGTTTACAAAACATAACTGTATAGCCGACCGATGTAACTACCAGATGTTTTTCCAGAGTGAAACAATTATTTTTGGACCATTAAGTATTTGATTGGAACTACTCTGACCAATATACTACGCTAAATATTACATGTATATTACAAGTATATAGTATAGGTCAAGGAGGGGGTTGGTCAAGATCTTTTTTCTCAGCTGGTAGTTCACATAGATGAGGAAACAATGACAAGATCCCCACATCTACTTCACGTTTCCAAAGCTGCATTTTCTTCATGAAAATTATGATTACATCATAATGCTGAATGATGTTTACGTTTCTTCCTTGTAACTTTAAAGTGTCCACAAGGTACGCCAGTGAAAGTTGGAACTCTTCGTCTGTGAACATATCGTACAGTTCTTCTTGTTTCTGGCTTTCTAGAAATATCTGCATTTCATCCTCGAGTTCATAGAGCCAACCCAGCGTATTTCCTTCCCACGGCCAGCAGACTTCCGTGTGGAGCAGGAGAGCTTTGTGATCAGATCTGTACAAAGATCTGCAAAAGCCTAGAATATAGATAGCTCTTCCTCACACAACTAACATCTCTTATCGTCAAATTCAGTGAGCTGCGTAGGTCATCTGGAAGGTTTTAGCAGCTAGTGCTTGTCTGTGGATGACGCAGTGAGTCTCAGTTATGACTTGATTCTTTTCTTTGATCAATATTATGAATCCAGAGCGAGGCCCAACCATCACTGGGGCACCGCAGTGCAAACATCCACCAGCTTTACCCACGAAAAATCATTTTCTTGAAAAGAGTCAGAAACTTATTCTAAATCATCGGAGGCCTTTGATGTGGTCACCAGTGCTTTCGAGAAAGCGCCTCTTCTTTCACTCTTTCTTTATCCTTAAATCGAGTATAAACAAGCAACTGAGAGCATTGTGCAACATCAGTGGTGTCGTAACACTGTAATGCAAAACAGCAGGACGGTTCTATTTTGTCAAAACTTGTTCTTTATGACATCTGCAAGTTCATCAGTGCGATGCTTCATTATGTTAACGGAGAGGAAAATCTTAGATAAATTAATCTGTCTTTCGGCGCCAAACACAATATTTGTAGCACTCACCAAGATGGTATACGACGCACTGAGGGAGGTCAGTCCCCGGGAACGGTCAAGCCAAACTTGATATAATCTTCAATGTTCTTCCTTTTCTTTGTCACACACATTTCTGAAAGGAAATTGACTTCAGAGACACGGAAGAAAATAATCTTTATTCAGGGAAAAAAAGAGTAATAACTCTTATTTAGAGACAAGAAGGGAAATAGACCAAGTCAAGAAAAGAGGGAAATTGATTCTGTTCAAAGACACGGAGGCAAATGCACTCTATTTGGCGAAAGGGAGAATAATGGATTATCTTTAGAGACAAAGAGATTCCTGGACTGTGCCCATAGACAAGAATCCGTTCTGTTCACGATCAAGGAGGGAAATGGTCTCTGCTCAGGCCAAAGGAGGGAAATGGTCTCTGCTCAGGCCAAAGGAGGGAAATGGTCTCCTTTTAAAGATAAAGTCGGATGTCAACACTTTCTAGGAAGAACGAGAGCAATGTAGTGTGTTCAGCAACAAGGACTGGTATTGATTAGGATTAGAGATGAGGGAAAGTGACTCTGTTCAGAGATACAAATGTATGTGCAGTTTGTTCAGAGGCAAGGAGGATAAAGGGTTGTGTTTATAGTCAATGAAGATAAAGGATTGTTCTCATAGACTAGGAGGAAAATGAACTCTGTTTACAGGGAAAGGCGTATTCAGAGACAAGAAAGAAAACAGACTCCTACCTATTCAGAAACATGGAATATAATGGGTTATTTTCAGAGCCAAGGTGGTAAATTGACTTTGTTCAGAAACAAGGATGGAGACTGGCTCTCATCACATAATAAGGTAAATGGACTTTGTTCATAAACATGGATTAAAGTGAACTCTGTTCAGAAATACAGAGGGGAGTAGACCGTTCATCAAAAAGCAAGAAAATTGATTGTTCAGAGAAAAGATCGGAAATTGACTGTTCAGATACACGGAACAAAATGCACTTATTTTCAGAGACAAGGAGGATAATGGATTGTTTTCAGACACAGGGAGAGAAATGGACTCTGTTCATTCACAAGATCGATGCAATCTCTTCAGACATAAGGAGGAAAATGGATTCTGCTCAGACACAAGGAGGAAAATGGACTTCTTTTTCAGACAAGGAAACAAAGAGGGAAATGGACTGTGTCCAGACGCAGGGAGGGAAATGACCTATGTTCAGAGACAAGAAGGAAACATGACAATGTTCAGAGTCATGAAGTAAAAGACGCTCATTTCAGACAAACAACATTGATATTGGGTTCTCTGCAGAAACAAGAAATGAAATAGATTCTCTTCATAGACAAGAAATCAGATGCACTCTCTTGTGAGACAAGGGGGAAAATGGCCTAATTTTTCAAGATAATTGGGAAACATAATCTGTTCAGAAACTTCAGACTCTTCTCAGAGACATAGAGGGAAATGATCTCTATTCATAGAAAAGGAGGATCATGGATATTTTTTAGAGAAGAGGAAGAAAATGGAGTGTGTTCAGAAAGAAGGATGGCTAGTGATTCTGGTCAGAGACACGGAGGGAAATGTACTGTAGCGACAAAGTGAATAATGGAGGATCTTCAGGTACAGGGAGGAAATTGGACGCTGTTCACAGAAAATAACCTAAATACAATCTGCCCAGTATCAAGCAGGCAAATGGGCTCCGCTCAGGCAAATGAATGAAAATATACTCTATTCTTATATAGTAGAATATAAAAGACTTTCCTCATAAACAATGACAGAGATGAACTCCCAGGAAACAAAGATGGGAATAAACTGTTGAAATACAAGAAGAGGAAAGGACTTACCTTGAGAGAGGAGGAGGAAAATTGTTCAGAGACGTAGAGGAAAAATATTGTCTATTTAGAGACAAGGAGGATAATGAAATGTTTTCAGAGACAAGGAGGGAAAGGAGTTCCATAGATACACAGACTACACAGACCCAAGGTTCAAGCTTGGTGGTCTGGCCTTAAAAGGAAAGAAGTCAGTTCGTAGATACGAAACTAAATGAACACTTAAGAATCAAGGAAGAAAATGAACACTTCAGAATAAAGGAAGTAAATGGACACTCTACAGGAAAAAAAAGGTGGGGGGTTTGGAATTGGCTGTTCATATATAAGAAGGTAAGTGAGATATGTTCCTCCACAAGGACAGACATAAACTCTTGTTCAGAAAGGGGTGAAATGGCTCCGTTGAAAGTCAACAGAGAAGGAAGGATTTTGATTCTGATTAGAGTCTTGGTGACAAAGATGATAAAGGGTTGTTTTTAGAGACAAGAACGAAAATGGACTCTGTTCAGAGAGACGAAGGTAAATGCATTCTATTCAGAGACATGGAGGATAAAGGATGGTTTTCGGAGACAAGTAGGGATTTGGACTCTACTCATAGACAATGAGGAAGTGGACAAGAAGAATAATGGAATATCGTCTGAGACAGCGAGGGAATCGGACTCTGTTTAGTTACACGGAGGGAGATGCACTTCATTTTTCTCTCCCCCTTCTCCTTGTCTCCTCGATTTCTAACACATAATATCCTAGCTGTCAACCTTTCCTCACTCATTCTCCCCATATGTCCAAATCATTTCAGCATGCCCTTTTCAACTCTCTCAACCATACTCCTCTATTTACCATACGTCTCTCTTATGCTGTTCTTACTTGCTCGATCAACCCTCCTCACAACACCTATTGTCCTCATACATTTTGTTCCCAACACATCCACCCTGTCCTGCACATACCCATGCCTCGAATCCACACACCATCAAACACACTTATTTTCACCCTTCCAAATGACGAATTTATTTTCACGCAGTTCTCAATCCTCCCAGAACCTTTTCTTAGCTCAATCTCACTTCTAACTAACCTGTACCTCTGCATTGCTAAACCTAATTACCTAATTACCTTGCTCCTAGTAACATCTACGCTTAACTTACTCCTTTCACATAATCTCCCAAATTCTGACGCCAACCTCTGCAGTTTTTTACTCGAATCTGCCACCAGTGCTGTGCCATCAGCAAACAACAACTGACCCAGTTCATAGCCCCCCCTCACCCCCTGTAGACTGCTTAACCCTTGCATTTACCTCCTTCGCTACCTACTACATAAACAAAGTAAATAGTCATGGTGACGTCACACACCCCTGGTGCAGTCCCATCTTCTCGTGGAACTAGTCACTGTCCTCACTACCTATTCGCACACACGACTTACACTCTCGATAAGACTTTCTCACTGTTTCTAGTGACCTTCCTTCCATATCATATATCCGTAATTCTATCATAAGATTATTCCAGATCCACAAATGCCACATACGTATCCTTCTGTTTCTTTAAGTATTTGTCACACATATTCTTTAAAGCAAGCACCTGAGCCACACATCCTCTGCCACTCCTGCAAGCACATTGTTCCTACCCAATCTGATGCTCTGTACATCCTTCACCCTCTTGATCAGTCTCCTATACAACTTACCAGGTACACTCAACACACGTGTACCGCTGTAATTCGAACACCCAGTTTTTTCTCCCTTGCCTATATACAACGGCACTGTACACACAACAAAAAAACTATCGCGCAGATGGGGTCTGAAGACGTGTGTAATGATCACTGACCTACCTGTTGTACCATGCTGGTAGGGTTGGTATACGTGCCTGGAAGCCACAGGTTTCCAGAGTCCTATGCTAGACCCATGTAAGTTACGTGCCACAAGAGCGGCATTATATTATTAACAATAAAATTACATCATACAAGGCAGTACGAACCCCTACTTTTGAATTGGTGTGTGTAATATATCTGTGAGACACACACAGCTATATGCGGCAACCCCCGCATGTGGTAGCTGCAGCATACCTCAATGTGATGCCAGGTAAACACAATAGCTTCATATTGTATAGGTGTAATTTGGGAAGAATATGTTTTACTATTGATATTGTATTATTCTATAGCACATCTGGGTTCGTGGCAGTCCATAAAGGTTATCTTACACCGCCATTTCGTGTCCATGCAGGAAATGTAATGAGACATGCGATATATTTTTGAAACAATGAAACAGCGCGGGTATAGTTCACTGCGAGCCAATGTCGAAAGGTTGTTTTTGTGGTATATCTAATTTTACCATGGAGACCTCACAAGCGACACGTGAAGCTATTCTACAGCTTCATAATGAGGGCTACAGCGACTCTGAAATTGGGAGACGTCTTGGTATTCACCGGTCAACCGTAGCACGATGGATTCACCGACAGGCAGAGTTGGGCAACACAGACAACAGGCATCGGCGTGGGCGCCCACGTTGCACAACCCCAGGTAATGATGTTGCATATATAGGTATACTGGACCACTTGATGTTATGTAAACAACCACATCACATGTTATATTTGCAATATGTCATCCTTTCCCTAGGCCATAGCAGCTGTCATTACTGCTCACGCCCCCTTCACGCCCGACGCTAGCAACATTCGGGATACTCTTGGTCTGCAGTGCACACCTCAAACTGTCCGAAACAGACATCACTCTGAGGGGCTACGTGGTCGCATACCAGCAACAAAACCTGTGTTAAGTGAGGCAAACATGGAGAGCAGGGTGGAGTATGCGTTGGAGTATGCGGACAAGCCACATCAGTTTTGGGAGAACGTCATCTTTTGTGATGAAAAAACCTTCTGCAGCGATGGTCCCCCTGCAAACAAACATGTTTGGCGGCATCCTAACACCAGGTTAGCTCTTTCTCTGTCTGTCTGTCTCACACACACACACACACACACACACACACACACACACACACACAGAGGTTATGCTATATAACATATTTTCCATTTTATAATGACAATTTATGGTGAGGCCAACATGAACAACCGTTCCGGAAGTGCTTTGAAACCAGTGTGCCACGGCCACCACAGTGGTTTGCTGCTTGAAACGTCCTGTTGTGCTGCAGTATTACATTTCAGTTATGCACACTCATGATTTTTTAAGTGAATAACAGTGATCATGATCACTTTATACGGCATATGTAAATACTGTAGCAATAATCTCCATTTACGATGTGATATCATAATAAATAATTATTATATATTAAGTTAGTTAATATTTTTTAATTCACTTAGTTATTATCTTAATCTATATTGCAGCAACAGTTGCACTAATATGATTAAGACACACGTGTGTCTTATGTAATTTTATACATTTTATATAACCAGATACGAGACACAACATGTGGTGGGTAGCAGGAGGAGTGGGCGCGCGCGTCAGTGCAGGACTATTTGGTTGGATCCATCCATGGTGCTGGTGTCGGTGAGTTGGTGGATGTCGGGCCTGGCCAGTTGACCGGACCTAGATACGTTGAGATACTGGAGGAGGTCCTGCTACCTTCAGTGGGGGCTATGCTGTTTCCAGAGCCGGAGCCATTTTACCTCGTCCAAGATAACAGCCCACTTCACACATCCAGGGTTGTAAAGGCGTGGTATGCTCGCCATCCACGTATAACAGTGTGCCACATCCTGCAAAATCGCCTGATCTCAACCCGATAGAGCATGTATGGGCGGCCATGCAGAAAGGCATGCCTGACCGACAACATCGATGTCGTGCTACAGTCGTAAATGATGCTTTACAAGCATGGGAACATCTACGAAGCCCTTCTGGTAGGAACTTAACGCAGACGTTAGTGGCATCCATGCCTCGAAGGCTCAATGAAGTGTTGGCAACGGGAGGAGGTTATACCAAGTATTGAAATAATAAAATTTACAGTCAAAGATTACTTTCTTAACCTCCAACAACATGTCTATGGTCATGTTATATAGAAATCTGATTTTCACTGTTAAAGGGAAGTTAACTAATGCAGATCCATGAAAAGAGTCATTACTTTTCATGTTGGTTTACTAAATACTATGATGTGGTGCCAGGTTTGTGACATACTGTTATCAGTCACACAGGTGATACTACATATTACGTGAGGTTGCTGATTAATCTAAACCAGCAGACAGATAAATCACCGCCGGTATGAAGCAGGGTGTCGTAGATACCATGTAGTATATTATTTTACACCACGAATTTGACACTTTGCAAGAGATAATGATTACTGCAATATGCCTTACTGTGCAGAATATTACATTTACATGCTCAATTTACGTATCCCATCTACTGTACTACATACGGAAGGATATATCGTTGCCATTAGATAGGTGAGGACACCCACAGGCAGGGACATCAGGGCTACCACCATCTCACAGGAAAATGTTGACTGTTATATTATTCCACGTCTGGTGCGTCATTTTGTTTCGTACAAAAAACGCGCGATGTGTACGTGTAGGAAGAGAGGAAAGTGATTGGTTCTCAGTGAATGTAGGTTTGCGGCAGGGGTGTGTGATGTCTCCATGGTTGTTTAATTTGTTTATGGATGGGGCTGTTAGGGAGGTGAATGCAAGAGTTTTGGAAAGAGGGGCAAGTATGCAGTCTGTTGTAGATGAGAGAGCTTGGGAAGTGAGTCACTTGTTGTTCGCTGATGATACAGCGCTGGTGGCTGATTCATGTGAGAAACTGCAGAAGCTGGTGACTGAGTTTGGTAAAGTGTGTGAAAGAAGAAAGTTAAGAGTAAATGTGAATAAGAGGAAGGTTATTAAATACAGTAGGGTTGAGGGTCAAGTCAATTGGGAGGTAAGTTTGAATGGAGAAAAACTGGAGGAAGTAAAGTGTTTTAGATATCTGGGAGTGGATCTGGCAGCGGATGGAACCATGGAAGCGCAAGTGAATCATAGGGTGGGGGAGGGGGCGAAAATTCTGAGAGCCTTGAAGAATGTTTGGAAGCCGAGAACATTATCTCGGAAAGCAAAAATGGGTATGTTTGAAGGAATAGTGGTTCCAACAATGTTGTATGGTTGCGAGGCGTGGGCTATGGATAGAGTTGTGCGCAGGAGGGTGGATGTGCTGGAAATGAGATGTTTGAGGACAATATGTGGTGTGAGGTGGTTTGATCGAGTAAGTAATGTAAGGGTGAGAGAGATGTGTGGAAATAAAAAGAGTGTGGTTGAGACAGCAGAAGAGGGTGTTTTGAAATGGTTTGGTCACATGGAGAGAATGAGTGGGGAAAGATTGACCAAGAGGATATATGTGTCGGAGGTGGAGGGAACGAGGAGAAGTGGGAGAGCAAATTGGAGGTGGAAAGATGGAGTGAAAAAGATTTTGAGTGAACATGCAGGAGGGTGAAAGGCGTGCAAGGAATAGAGTGAATTGGAACGATGTGGTATACCGGGGTCGACGTGCTGTCAATGGATTGAACCAGGGCATGTGAAGCGTCTGGGGTAAACCATGGAAAGTGTGTGGGGCCTGGATGTGGAAAGGGAGCTGTGGTTTCGGTGCATTATTACATGGCAGCTAGAGACTGAGTATGAACGAATGGGGCCTTTGGTGTCTTTCCTAGCGCTACCTCGCATACATGAGGGGGGAGGGGGTTGTTATTCCATGTGTGGCGAGGTGGCGATGGGAACAAATAAAGGCAGACAGTATGAATTATGTACATGTGTATATATGTATGTCTGTGTGTGTATATATATGTGTACATTGAGATGTATAGGTATGTATATTTGCGGGTGTGGACGTGTATGTATATACATGTGTATGTGGGCGGGTTGGGCCATTCTTTCGTCTGTTTCCTTGCGCTACCTCGCTAACGCGGGAGACAGCGACAGGGTGCTCAACATGGTTCTCGTCCTCCTGCAAGAGGACAGCACCGGCTCCCACATTACTGGCATCAACAGCTAACTTGAAAGGTTGATCAAAATCAGGGGCCTGCAAAATAGGACTATTACAAAGTATGGATTTTAATTGATGAAAGGCTATCTCACACTGCTCATTCCACACATATCTGACATCTTTCTTCAATAAATCTGTCAGAGGGTTGCGACTGTTGCAAAATTTACAATGAACATCCTATAGTACCCAACCATACCCATAAAACGTCTCAGTTCTCTTCGAGATCGGGGGGCACTCATCTGGGATAAAGACTGGACCTTCGCAGTCGGTGGGGCTAGCTCACCTTGACCGATCATATAACCCAAATTTTGCACCTTGGCCTTCACAAACTCGCATTTGTTCCAATTGAGAACAAGGTTAGCCTTATTCAAGGCCGTCAGAACGTTGTCAAGTCTCTGCAGATGCTCGTCCCAACTCTGACTGTATATCACAATATCATCCAGGTAGACGACACAACCAGGCAGGTCTCTGATGAGGATGTCCATAAGTCGTTGAAATGTAGCAGGGGCGTTCTTTACACTTATAAGTTTGTCCTAGCACTACAAAGGTGCTGATATCTTGTGCTCTCTCCGTCAACCTAATCTGCCAGTATCCTTTTCTGAGGTCTAGTTTTGAGAGGAAGCGAGCATTGCCGACGCGATCTATGCGGTCTTCCACTCGCGGCAGGGGGTAACTGTCAGTTCTTGTCAACTCATTAACCCGGCGGTAGTCAATACAGAACCGATATGTCCCATCGGACTTGGATACGAGAGTAACAGGGGAGCTCCACTCTGACTGACATGGCTCAATCAGGTCGTGCTCAAGCATATAGTTCAGCTCAGTGCGAAGGATGGCCGCTCGTTGTGGGCTCACCCGGTACGGAGCCAATTTAACCGGTCGGGCTGTCTCCACGTCCACATCATGGGTTGCGAGAGAGGGCTGTCCAGGTGTGTTTCGGAAAACCTCTGGGTGTTTTGACAACAAGGCGAACATTTGCACACGTTGCTCTTCCGGCAGATGCGAGAGCTTCGTCTCCCACTTCCCGTTCGCGCCACCGTCCGGTTCCCAGGCCTCCGAGGCACTCGCAGCTACGTCGTCGACTTCATCACACACGGCTACCGCTGGACGTTGGATGATGCAGACTGGCACCTTCGGTTCCAAAGGGGGAGGATCACGACGGAAATATGGCTTAAGCATGTTGACGTGGCATAATCTCCGACCTCTGCGCCTACCGGGGGTAGAGACGAGGTGATTTGAGTCTCCTACACTCCGGATAATGGTGTAGGGACCCTGAAACCGGGCAGCCAAGGGTTGACCTGGTTGCGGTAGTAGAAGCAACACCTCGTCTCCCGCCTCAAACCTTCTCAAACGAGATCGTTTGTCAGGCCATATTGTCCTCCGTTCCTGAGTCTCTCTTGAATGGGCTGGAGACAAATCCTCAGTCTCACCCACTGACTCTCGTATGGACTCAAAATTAGGACAGGAGGTATCACACAGCTTCTCCTCACTAATTTCATCCTCATGAAGAGTCTTCTCTCTTGAATGGGCACGAGACAAACCCTCAGTCTCAACGGAGTCTACGTCAGGGGAGAGGGTATCACACAGCTCCCTCTCACTAGACTCACTCGTAGGGAGAGACTTCACTTCCTCCGTTTTAACGGAGTCTATACCAGGGGAGAGGGTATCATACAGCCTCCTCTCGCTGGCCTCACTCTCAGGGAGAGTCTTTAAGTTCGCCGTCTCAACGGAGTCTACCCCAGGGGAGAGGGTATCACACAGCCTCTCGCTGGTCTCACTCGGGGGCAGAGTCTTAACTTCCTGCGTTTCAACGGCTATGTCCTCAGGCACACGGCCTACCGTGCCAGCTGTCATGGACCTGGCATCATCGTGGTTGGGGACTAACTCTGGTACTTCTCCCTCACGCTGCGTTGCCTCCGTGGACTCCACCGGTCCCGTAGGTAACACCGGCACTGGGTTCATCTTCCCACCCGCTAGGTCACTGCCTAACACAAAGTCCACGTCTAAGACAGGTAACTTATCTACAATCGCTATAAGCGCATGGTCCGTGAAGAGATCTGTTTCTACTCTCACATCAACTAGTGGAGCTTCCTTGGAACCCGACTCTCCATCTAGCAAGACTCGGTCTCCAAACTCTTCTCACGGCACCAAGCCATCCAACATCAGGGACTGCAGCGCACCAGAATCCCGTAATACGGTCACTTTTCGTCGTACACCACATCTACTAACATAGCCCTCAGACAGGAACGCATTGTAGTTCCCACAGAACAGACCCTTAACTACAGATTGATTAACACTCTCGCAACCCCTCACTCTCCTAAGAGCAGGGATAGCCTTACCTACTTTACTAAGTGGACCTAAAGTTGAGAAGAGACTTACCGGCCTACTTTGGGTGAAGTCTCTGTATTCCTTCTCTCGAGCCCAGCAATCCCTCACCTGGTGCCCAACCTTGCCACAGTGAGAGCAAAACTTTACTTCCTGGGAGTATTTCCCCTGACTTTTATGAGTTACCGGCAAGGTAGCAGATTTAGGTGGGATTACATGACCTCTGGTCCTCCCTCTGCCGTCGTAGCCCTTTGAACGTCTGCCCACGTCAAGTTTGAGATTTAGCACGTACTCATCTGCTAGTTTCCCAGCTTCCTCAAAATCCTTCGCTGTTTTAGTCATTATGTACTGCCGTACATCACGGGGTAGACCGTCCCTACATTCCCCGAATACTACTAGTTTTAGGACAGAGTCAGCATCATGATAAGCTCCTTCGGAGCGTACCCATTGCACGCCTAACTTGTACTTCTCACTAAAGTGATCTAGGTAGGTTTGATCAGGACGCTCATTCTTAGCTCGAAATCTAAGTCGGTGTGCTTCCGGGCTTAAATGATAAGAATTCAGCACTGCCTGTTTCACGACTTCATAATCATTACACTGATCATCGTTCAACGCAGTGTATGTGGATTCAGCTTTGCCAACAAGGAGGGGCCGCAAAACTGTCACCCAGGCTGACTTCGGCCAAGAGCAATCACGGGCAGTCCGTTCAAATTTAAGGAAAAAGGAAGCCACATTATCTTCATCGAACTTAGGTACGAGATGTAAGTCACCCAACCGAGACGACACTGGTCCCGAGGGTGAAGCGTTAAGTCTAAGTTTTTCACGTTCGAGAGCTAACCTAGCTTGTTCAGTCTGCTCCTTCTGTACCTGCACTTGTGCATTGATCTTAGCTATCTCTGGCTGAATTCGCCAGTACTCGGGATCAACATTATCATCATTAGGGATATGGGGAGGGATCGAGACTTCGGCCGACGTTAATGATGGAGCGGTATTGTCAACACTGATCAACGACATGATTAACGAATCGAGGAAAGAGACTTCGTTAAGGCAAGAAATATCCTGGCAAGGTCGCCAATTTATATGTTACGAACTCAGTGCTTATTCGAGCAAGATCGCCAGTAACATATATACGTTACAAATACTATATTGATCCTTTACTTTGCAAGGACGTTAGATTTGTTACGTTGCACAACTCAGGATAACGCTATCTTAACGTTATGGGATTAAAACAAACACCAAGGTTAGAATTACTTATAATGAAAGAATTCAAATGTACAAGGTGAAGACATAAATCAGGCACGAATCATTTACGTTAACACTGAACATGAGTTAAACATTGAACATGAGCTTAACATCGAACATGAGTTAACATTCCAGATAAGATTTCAAACCAGGAGATCTCTTTCCTTTATGACTCTTTGTTCGATAACATTACACTTAGTTAGACCTGACGTGACACAGTAAGCATCATCGTTACACTTAGTTAAACTTGACGTGACACAGTAACATCTTACAAACTAGGGCAGCGGTGGCTACGGGGTTTGAGACAGGGAAAGCCTACATTACCTTGCTGGGCTCGGGACTGCTGAAGGAATCGACTCCCAGACGATCGTCTGAGCCATTTATCTGAAGGACCAACAAGGCAGGAACAGCTAGCCACGCCTCGACCCGCCACCTATGGCTACGATAGGTCAGAATGACACAATTGCCCTTGATAGGTCAAAAGACTGATTGTCACGACCTCATCTTGACGTGATTGGCTTAAGGAGGCCTAAGGTCCGGCCTACATATGGCGAGGATTCAAATTCCTTTGTTCCTTTGTCCACGACAGCAGCGAACGTACGGGATGACATACCCCGCAGCTGGCCCCACGCCTTGACCTGACGCCGTTGACAACGGTTTGGGTGCTAGAGGACTGGTCAAGATCTGGTTCAAAACATAATTACTAAGGCAATTAATACGGTCAGGGAAGTGAGATCCGAGCCGATATCAGCCACACCCTACACCAAAAACACCATATATACATACACCATACTCAAATATGCGAATATGTGGGCACACACAAGTGTTCGTAACAATATATATATATATATATATATATATATATATATATATATATATATATATATATATATATATATATATATATATATATATATATATATATATATATATATATATATATATATATGTATTTATATATAAACAAAATTATGGACATACATCGGAAATGTTCCTCCTAATTTTTTTGTTTAATTTTCATCGTTTAGGTGTTTCTAGGCCCTTTTATTTCTGGTTGCTTACCGTTGCTTTAGAATTAATTATTTGATTTGATTGTTAGTTTTTTACTTTGGCTTATTAAGTTGTTATTTTCAACATTACAGGCGTTTATCATGGTCAAACGCCATCATCACTACATCCTCACAATCATTTTGATTATCAATGGCTTTTCTGTGGTTTTAGGTTATCTTCACTACATCTTCACAGTCATCTTGTTTTCATCATCAATGACGTTTATTTTGGTCAAAGACTATCTTGACTACATCCATATTCTTATCTCATTTTTAATATCATTGACCTCTATCTTGTTATAAGCCATCTTCACTACTTCCTCATAATCATCTTACTTTCAATATCACTAGCGTATTTTTTGGTGAAAGACCATCTTCACTACATCCTCGTAGTCAAGTCACTTTCAACAACATTGAACTCTATCTTAATGCGTTAAGAACAGAGGACTGGGCTTCTGAGGGAATATCCTCACCTGGCCCCCTTCTCTGTTCCTTCTTTTGGAAAACCAAAAAAAAAAAAAAAAGGGGGGGAGGATTTCCAGCCCCCGCTCCCTCCTCTTTTAGTCGCCTTCTACGGCACGCAGGGAATACGAGGGAAGTATTCTTTCTCCTCTATCCCCATATATATATATATATATATATATATATATATATATGTATATATATATATATATATATATATATATATATATATATTTATATATATATATATATATATATATATATTTTTTTTTTTTTTTTTTTTTCAAACTATTCGCCATTTCCCGCATTAGCGAGGTAGCGTTAAGAACAGAGGACTGGGCCTTTGAGGGAATACCCTCAACTGGCCCAATTCTCTGTTCCTTCTTTTTGAAAAAAAAAAAAAAACCGAGAGGGGAGGATTTCCAGCCCCCCGCTCCCTCCCCTTTTAGTCGCCTTCTACGACACGCAGGGAACACGTGGGAAGTATTCTTAATCCCCTATCCCCAGGGAATATATATATATATATATATATATATATATATATATATATATATATATATATATATATATATATATATATATATATATATATATATATATTTATATATATACATTTCTTTTTTTTTTTTTCAAACTATTCGCCATTTCCCGCATTAGCGAGGTAGCGTTAAGAACAGAGGACTGGGCCTTTGAGGGAATACCCTCACCTGGCCCAATTCTCTGTTCCTTCTTTTGAAAAAAAAAAAAAAAAAAAAAAATATATATATATATATATATATATATATATATATATATATATATATATATATATATATATATATATATATATATATATATATATATATATGAATGTAAGTCGGTATATCAGGAACCCATCTGAAAGGTGAACCTTATATAAACTACACTGCAACTTACATACAAATAGAATCTTCTATCTTCACTATATCAGCTTTACTATATTTAAATATAAACAAGGTCTAACCGAGGTTACTTGGTTGAGCAAGACGTGAGAATATCATCAATTGGCCCTCCAGCCCTGGGTTGAAATTGTCGTTCTGACGTATTTCGAGTTCAGTGCTGATACAGGACAAGTGATTGAAGGACTATCTTGTTAGTCTGTGTAACTTCGCCTGACCCAATCCACGTCTTCAATGGCCTTCTGTTACTACAAACGGGATTACAAAGGAAAGGCTTCCTTTGTTAGTTTCATGAATACCTTCGTTCAAATGAAGGGAAAGACTATTACTATGAAGCGGTACCTTATCAGCAGGAAAGAGCTGCAGCAACGGTATGAAAGTTACTGCAAGATACATAACGAGCCCGTGGCTTCCAACGTAAACATCGGCCGCCATTTGGGTTCACTCGGCATCATGTGTGACACCAAGATTGGACCCGTTGGCAAACAGGAACGATACTATTCTGGTATCATGTGGCTCGATGGCGCAGGATCACCAACTGAAATGCAAAGAAAATGGAGAAAGCCGCCCAAACGTATCATGAAGGCCGTGCAAGAGAAGATCGAGAGGAATCGGTTGAGAGACGATATCGCTCACAGTATATTGAAATTTATACCCAAGACTTCTCCTGATCTCCAGACACAACCAGTCACAGAGACCACCAACCCCGCTTCCCAGACACAGCCAGTCACAGAGACCACCAGCCCCGCTTCCCAGACACAGCAAGTCACAGAGACCACCAGCCCCGCTCCCCAGACACTGCCAGTCACAGAGACCACCAGCCCCGCTCCCCAGACACAGCCAG
Organism: Panulirus ornatus; assembly: GCF_036320965.1. Taxonomy (NCBI): domain Eukaryota; kingdom Metazoa; phylum Arthropoda; class Malacostraca; order Decapoda; family Palinuridae; genus Panulirus; species Panulirus ornatus. The sequence continues at coordinate 8,247,335 of NC_092293.1, forward strand.
ACACACAGCCCACCAGCCCCGTCCCCCACACAGAGCCACAAGATCCTGATATTGAGGAAGCAAATGAATTTCTCGATGATTTTTTGCTTTCACTGGAGAAGAACTGATGAGTTCCTTATAGACAAGACAAAATGTTCAAAAAGGAATCTATATAAGTTCACTTATGGAGTGAGATCTTTGACGGAGCTGTGCTGCCTATAGCACAGCCTACCAAAGGGTGATCTTTGCTGTCGTGCAGTAACCTCATGAGGGCGGAGTCCGGCTACACTTTCTTTACCGAGGAAAAGATCTCTGCACTAATATTGAGTTTCTCCGTTGGCGTCAGGGTAAACACCCATCCCCCCCGAAGCTTGGTTACCTTTCCGTGGTGGGGGGGACTTCATGGATTGGGCAGTAGCAACCATCGTTGGTTGCTTCTGTTCAATCCATGAACGAAAAACCAAGCATCTTGAACGTAATTGTCGTATAAATTCACTTGGTGTCAAAACTGACGCGAAAGCGGTTGTCTCAATTTTGTCAGAAATGTTTGTGCGTTTCGGCCTGATGGCGGGAGTCGGTTTGGCGCTGTGGTCATGAGGGAATACGAGGAAGATTGGCAACCGTCCCAGAAGTAGCTACAGTGAGGCCCAGCAGCTGTCCCTAATACTGTGGAAGGCACTCATGTAAGGTGTGCAGTGAGGCACAGCAGTAACAAGGGAAACGGACAACCAAAACAGCAATCTTGATCATCAGGAGGCTATCCAATGCTCAGAGTAGATAAGGACGATTATTGTATGGCTTCGCTCAGAGGATGAAAATCTTAGCCGTGAAAATCAACAAGTAAAATAACTAGTAGTTAGTGGTAGTGAAGTGGAATTACCGTATTTCTGTGGTCTTAATAGTAAAACGAAACTTTTCGTTTTCTCCATCAATCTAGAGGTGTTGTAGACCACCATCCTTAAGGTTGTAAGGTAATGGTAACTACAAGGTTATGACCTCGGCAAATTTGTGATGGAAAGTGCAGGA
>NC_092293.1:8248439-8345939 GCF_036320965.1 Panulirus ornatus
TGTAGATATCTGGGAGTGGACTTGATAGCGGATGGAACGATGGAAGCGGAAGCGAGTCATAGGTTGAGGGAGAGAGCGAAGGTTCTGGGAGCGTTGAAGAATGTGTATGCTGGAGGGAAAGAATATCTCGAAAAGGAAAAATGAGTATGTTTGAAGGAATAGTGGTTCCAACAATGTTCTATGGTTGCGAGGCGTGGGCTATACATAGGGTTTTGCGGAGATGGTTGGATGTGTAGGAAATGAGATGTTTGAGGGCAATATGTGATGTGAGATGGTTTGATTAAGTAATGAAAGGGTAAGAGAGATGTGTGGTAATAAAAAGTGTATGGTTGAGGGAACAGAAGAGGGTGTATTGAAATGGTTTCGTCACATGGAGAGAATGAGTGAGGAAAGATTGACAAAGAGGATATATGTGTCAATGTTAAAAGGAATGAGGAGAAGTGGGAGACCAAATTGGAGGCGGAAAGATTGTGTAAAAAGATTTTGAGCGGTCATTTTCATATACGGCGGGGTTGCGATGGGAATGGTTAAAGGCAGCAGGTATGGATATGTACATGGGTATATACGTATATGTTTGTGTATGTATTTGTTTACGTTGAAATGTATAGGTTTGTATATGTGCTTGTGTGGACGTGCATGTCTATGTGTATGTGAGTGGGTTGGTGCCATTCTTTCGTCTGTTTCCCTGAACTACCTTCTAACGCGGGACACAGCGACTAAGTATAATAAGATTATCTGGTGGAGGCAATGGTGAAGATATGTAGGGATTTTCAGAAAAGAAGAATGTTGGGGTGAAGAGAGTGGTGCGCTAGATGAGACTTGGGAATATGTTATGTACTTCAAAATGTTACAGAAGACTTAAGGAATTTGATTAAACATAATGTTGTTCTGATAGATTATTTGTTTATAATGAGAGTTGGGGTGAGAGACTATCAGTAAATTTTAGGGAGAATAAAAAGATGTTCTGGAAGGAGGTAAATAGGGTGCGTAAGACAAGGGAGCAAATGGGAACTTCAGTGAAGGGCGTAAATGGGGAGGTGATAACAAGTAGCGGTGATGTGAGAAGGAGATGGAATGAGTATTTTGAAGGTTTGTTGAATGTGTCTGATGACAGAGTGGCAGATATAGGGTGTTTTGGTCGAGGTGGTGTGCAAAGTGAGAGGGTTAGGGAAAATGATTTGGTAAACAGAGAAGAGGTAGTAAAAGCTTTCCGGAAGATGAAAGCCGGCAAGGCAGCAGGTTTGGATGGTATTGCAGTGGAACTTATTAAAAAGGGGGGTGACTGTATTGTTGACTGGTTGGTAAGGTTATTTAATGTATGTATGACTCATGGTGAGGTGCCTGAGGATTGGCGGAATGCGTGCATAGTGCCATTGTACAAAGGCAAAGGGGATAAGAGTGAGTGCTCAAATTACAGAGGTATAAGTTTGTTGAGTATTCCTGGTAAATTATATGGGAGGGTATTGATTGAGAGGGTGAAGGCATGTACAGAGCATCAGATTGGGGAAGAGCAGTGCGGTTTCAGAAGTGGTAGAGGATGTGTGGATCAGGTGTTTGCTTTGAAGAATGTATGTGAGAAATACTTAGAAAAGCAAATGGATTTGTATGTAGCATTTATGGATCTGGAGAAGGCATATGATAGAGTTGATAGAGATGCTCTGTGGAAGGTATTAAGAATATATGGTGTGGGAGGCAAGTTGTTAGAAGCAGTGAAAAGTTTTTATCGAGGATGTAAGGCATGTGTACGTGTAGGAAGAGAGGAAAGTGATTGGTTCTCAGTGAATGTAGGTTTGCGGCAGGGGTGTGTGATGTCTCCATGGTTGTTTAATTTGTTTATGGATGGGGTTGTTAGGGAGGTAAATGCAAGAGTCCTGGAAAGAGGGGCAAGTATGAAGTCTGTTGGGGATGAGAGAGCTTGGGAAGTGAGTCAGTTGTTGTTCGCTGATGATACAGCGCTGGTGGCTGATTCATGTGAGAAACTGCAGAAGCTGGTGACTGAGTTTGGTAAAGTGTGTGGAAGAAGAAAGTTAAGAGTAAATGTGAATAAGAGCAAGGTTATTAGGTACAGTAGGGGTGAGGGTCAAGTCAATTGGGAGGTGAGTTTGAATGGAGAAAAACTGGAGGAAGTGAAGTGTTTTAGATATCTGGGAGTGGATCTGTCAGCGGATGGAACCATGGAAGCGGAAGTGGATCATAGGGTGGGGGAGGGGGCGAAAATTTTGGGAGCCTTGAAAAATGTGTGGAAGTCGAGAACATTATCTCGGAAAGCAAAAATGGGTATGTTTGAAGGAATAGTGGTTCCAACAATGTTGTATGGTTGCGAGGCGTGGGCTTTGGATAGAGATGTGCGCAGGAGGATGGATGTGCTGGAAATGAGATGTTTGAGGACAATGTGTGGTGTGAGGTGGTTTGATCGAGTAAGTAACGTAAGGGTAAGAGAGATGTGTGGAAATAAAAAGAGCGTGGTTGAGAGAGCAGAAGAGGGTGTTTTGAAATGGTTTGGGCACATGGAGAGAATGAGTGAGGAAAGATTGACCAAGAGGATATATATGTCGGAGGTGGAGGGAACGAGGAGAAGAGGGAGACCAAATTGGAGGTGGAAAGATGGAGTGAAAAAGATTTTGTGTGATCGGGGCCTGAACATGCAGGAGGATGAAAGGAGGGCAAGGAATAGAGTGAATTGGAGCGATGTGGTATACAGGGGTTGACGTGCTGTCAGTGGATTGAATCAAGGCATGTGAAGCGTCTGGGGTAAACCATGGAAAGCTGTGTAGGTATGTATATTTGCGTGTGTGGACGTATGTACATGTGTATGGGGGGGGGGAGTTGGGCCATTTCTTTCGTCTGTTTCCTTGCGCTACCTCGCAAACGCGGGAGACAGCGACAAAGTATGAAAAAAAAAGAAAAAAAAAAAAAGGACTATGTGTTGTGTTGAGCTTTAATGGTTGTTTAAACCAATGCGTTTCAGCTAGAATCAGTAAAGATTATAAGAAATTCAAATAAGGTGATAAAAACAAATCTATATTATCATAAACAACAGAACTTTTCCTTCTCTGGGGATTTAAAAGAAAAACAACACAAGAGAGCTAGTTTAAGGCAGGAGTATTTCATTTTTGTAACAAACTATATACTATTACGTCCCTTTTGTATCATAAATCTTATGTTCACTTTAAACAAATGTCTTGTATCTATAATAAAAATTCGGTATAGAGATTTGTTGAATGTTCTCCAGCGAGGCGTTGTATGAGTCTTCGTTAGTGAAGTTCATTTCGTGTAATGGATCATGCAATACAAAGTTGTGTCCATCCACACAAGTGTTACACGTCCCAGGTGAAGATATTTCCTAGAAATGGCGTCTATCTAACATAGATACGTCTTCTATAGATATTTGTAAAGCATTCTTCTGAGGGACAATACCTAAGACTTTCGTGATAAAGTTGATCAGTTGTAAGTGATCAAGCATTACAAAGGTGTGTCCATTGCCACAGGTGCTAGTGATCCCGGGCGGGTCAAGGTATTTCACCATCTTTGTTTCCTTAACACTTCTAGTTATATATGTTTCATCCTTGATGTGATCCTTACAATGATTATTCATGGTTTGTAATTCTCTTCATCCTTATCATAGCATTAATCAGTTGAAGTGCAGAATACTTAACAGAAACTGATTACTTTATTCTCTTTGAGACATAATGCTATGAAAGATGTTACCGGACTCCACCCGTAAGTGGTTATTGTTCACATTCTGGCTTCATGACCTTAAGGTGATAGCCCTTAAATCCAACCACATATATACATCCTGTTATACAACTGATGTTACTGTCTGACGTATGTATGGTGCGGCTTGATGACCTTACCTGCTGATGGTCATTAAGTCAAACATGTTATCATGTTGCAAATATCGTGATTTGTATGTTTTGTTGTGTGGCACAGATTCTGGTGTAGATATCTTTAATAACCTTTACCAGTTACTATCCAGTATAGTGAACGATAGACAGACTTACGTGTTACGGACTCCGTATGATAAACACCTGACGAATCTCGATACAACAAATTATTTGTTGGGTAAGATCAGAGAACGAGTCGTCCAGTGGCACAACATAAACCTTCAACATGTAACAACAACAACAACAATAACAACAACAACAACAACAACAACAACAACAACAACAACAAGCAACTGTTATGTGAAGATCTAGTTATTCAAAGTGAGATGATCACAAGGAAGTTAGGGATATAGAAGAGTAGGAGTGAGGTATAAGGTGGAGGCCCAGCCACCGTGGCTGGTGCTATATAGAGCAGTGAGGGATAACACCATATCTTAACCCCTGGTGATGTGTGAGCTTATAAACACTGGTGGTATTTATGGCGGCCACCAACCAGGAAGTAATGTTCACCAGGTATTGCTCTGCTCTACACTGATCCAACAACTACAAGGATAATGTTGTTATAACCTTCTTGATCATGCTGGTTATAGAAGTATTATAGATACATGTTGGTGACACAAGGATAATGTTGTTATAACCTTCTTGATCATGCTGGTTATAGAAGTATTATAGATACATGTTGGTGACACAAGGATAATGTTGTTATAACCTTCTTGATCATGCTGGTTATAGAAGTATTATAGATACATGTTGGTGACACAAGGATAATGTTGTTATAACCTTCTTGATCATGCTGGTTATAGAAGTATTATAGATACATGTTGGTGACACAAGGATAATGTTGTTATAACCTTCTTGATCATGCCGGTTATAGAAGTATTATAGATACATGTTGGTGACACATCATAATGATGGTCTCGTCTGGTGTCCACATAACCACAGTACGTTACTACAGTACATACAGTAATATCAGTCGTAACAACACTATGTATGTAGTCGTGATTACCGTAACATGTGAGTGGCAAGACTGGATGACGTAACGTAACAATATCAGACTTCATCATTCTCAATAGTTTAGATGGATCATGTAATATTTGGCGTTGCTTCATGTTTTATCAGATGATAAAATGATGGCTGGTCTAATGACCTTCACAAGTCAGTGGTCATTAAATCCCACACAGCAACCAACCACTCAGGATGACCAGGAGGGAGCCACCTGGTGCAGACCAAGTGTACCAGCCTGGTGGAGAGGATCAACTGCTCCACCTCAGGATAAGAGCTGCTCAAGTTCTGTAGTGAGGGACACTCCAAGTGGCATGTGAAACTACCAGTCTTAGTTATAAACTACCGCCCGGCTGGCCGGTGGGTGGGTGGCTGTGGCCAACATGAACCCAGGGGCTACACACACACACACACACACACACACCGCCCACTGACCTGACCACCGGCCGGTGGGTGGCTGTGGCCAACATGAACCCAGGGGCTACACACACACACACACACACACACACACCGCCCACTGACCTGACCACCGGCCGGTGGGTGGCTGTGGCCAACATGAACCCAGGGGCTACACACACACACACACACACACACACACACACATACACACACACCGCCCACTGACCTGACCACCGGCCGGTGGGTGTGGCCAACATGAACCCAGGGGCTACACACACACACACACACACACACACAGAGCGGCGCCAGGCTGGAGGCGGGGCATCGTGACGTCACAGGCAAGTCCCTCCCCCCGCCAGATCCAAACATGTGTTGTGTCTGGTGATGGCGGTTCAAGATTTCCCACATTTATATTGATCTTTACATTATCATCCACTCCCAAAGTCACCTGGCATTCTTGTGTTTCAACAACAGACGTGATATATGCAACACCAGGCAAACATTGTACCATTATCTGATAGGTTAATTGGTGCACAATCAAGAACCAGTGAATTTCATCGCCGCCATAAGTAAGTAAGGAAGGTGACTTTAATGATGATAAATACGACCTGGTATGGCTGTGTCTACACACTACCGCCATCTGGTCAACATTGTACATACCAACATTTAAACTGTGACATTCAACCACAAGGTTTAAAGTCGCTCATGAAAACGCGAACTTAAAATCTATCCATTTAAATCTACCATTCATCAATCAACATTTAAACACCGTCATTTGAACGTAAACCTTCCAGCTGCGTTATTTTACCAGAGTCCTTTAAGATACGTCATATAAACACAAAGCTTAAGTGTACGTTAAGCTTGTGCAAACCATCATTAAATATCAAGCTTTTAAATTAGAATTGTAATGAAACTGCGAACTTTTAACTCTGTCAAATTACAGCTATTGTACAAAATGATTTACTTAATTGACAAATTTTAATGTCAGTTAATTTAACGATATCCTTTGTGGTTCATCTTTGAAACACAAACCTTTAAACTTTGTCTCTAGAACTGAACACAACCATTAAGTTTCATAACTGGAATGGAAATTTGGATAATCTATCAAAATTCGTCATATAACGCGAACTTTTAAATCCTTCCATTCAGTTGGGCCGTTACTTGCCTGGCTGCCATTCATAATATGTCCTTTTATATTGTATGTTGACTACGCTCTCATTCATTCGTCATTTGGATCGTCTCACTGATATTCCATTCATAAACTTCATTCCTGCAGCTTATTTTTGACCGCCATGTTGCTTCCTCAAGGTTTATAATTCTTTGTGTATTTAATAATAGAAGATTCAATGATATTTCTCGTGGTACTGGAATTAGAGTTAATAATGCCATCTCAGTTATTAACTCTAACTCAAGTACCACGAGAAATATCATTGAATCTTCTATTACTGAATACACAAAGAATTATAATCTTAATATTAGTGATGGTCTATACAAATTGGATAACTTTAATGTTGATAAAATGAGTAAACAATTCACCTTCTTGTCCACATAATAAGTTTATGATACGCTTGTTGTCTGTCTTGGACAATCACATGTTTACCATATGGCGTCCTAGCTACGTCTCTTCGTTGTATATCAACTGACTGTTATATTTCTCTCTTGTGTCTCCCCTGATGATGTGAGTTTTACGCGAAAGTGCACTTGGGAATTTATCGTGTTTATTTTCCCCGTGGACTCATAAGAATATACTTGATCACGTGCAAAATTGCGATCCTTTTCAATATACACACACACACACACACACACACACACACACACACATATATATATATATATATATATATATATATATATATATATATATATATATATGTATGTATATATATATATCCTTCAGTATGTTTACTTTCGATAATAAAGAACAGAAAAAGGAGCCAAGCAAGTAAATTTCGTCAAAGACATCTCTCTTTTCTTAACGCTGCCTCGCAAAGATTTTCATTAATTCAAACTGAAGAAACAGACGTATTTTCTATTGTCCGGTTAGCTCAGTGGTAGAGCGTGAGTCTCACACACTCAAGGTCGTGGGTTCGAGACCCACACCAGACATAATTTTTGTCTTTTTCTTTTTTCATTTTGTCCGCATCACATGTGCGCAACATTCAGTATGTTCGTCCAACGTTATAGTGAAGATCTTCACAATAAATTGGGGTTTTCGACCTTATCTGAAAGGGTCAGGTCCACCAAGACGTCCTTGAAATCTTCCAGAAGCTTCTGGCGATCCTCCTCCAACTGCTGGGCACATCAGAGTTAACATGGGCCGGACATCGGTTGTGGAACGACTTAATCTGCTTCTGGTAGTTAGCAGGGATGATAATGAGGGCTCTGACCTCATACCAGGTCAGCTTAGTTCCAGTCTATTGCAACGACAATAAAAAAGTAAAACTCATTTCTTCGTGGAAAATTGAGAGGAAAACACGACAGCAACATGGAGATTTACCCTGTGGTTATTTTGCCGGCTAGTCGGCAACGGTCGGTCAAACACTATTTTGCCGTGGTAATCTCAGTGCTTCATATAATACTAAGTCCAAAAAAATGTTCTTGGGGGCGTAGCTCAGTGGTAGAGCACTCGCTTGGCATGCGAGAGGTCCCGGGTTCAAACCCCGGCGCTTCCATTTTTGTTATTTGGGAAATTCATTGTTTTCAGTCTTATATATATATATATATATATATATATAATGTGTGTGGATGTAACCAAGATGTGAAAAAAGGAGAGATAGGTAGTATGTTTGAGGAAAGGAACCTGGATGTTTTGGCTCTGAGTGAAACGAAGCTCAAGGGTAAAGGGGAAGAGTGGTTTGGAAATGTCTGGGGAGTGAAGTCAGGGGTTAGTGAGAGGACAAGAGCAAGGGAAGGAGTAGCAATACTCCTGAAACAGGAGTTGTGGGAGTATGTGATAGAATGCAAGAAAGTAAATTCTCGATTAATATGGGTAAAACTGAAAGTTGATGGAGAGAGGTGGGTGATTATTGGTGCATATGCACCTGGGCATGAGAAGAAAGATCATGAGAGGCAAGTGTTTTGGGAGCAGCTAAATGAGTGTGTTAGCGGTTTTGATGCACGAGACCGGGTTATAGTGATGGGTGATTTGAATGCAAAGTTGAGTAATGTGGCAGTTGAGGGAATAATTGGTATGCATGGGGTGTTCAGTGTTGTAAATGGAAATGGTGAAGAGCTTGTAGATTTATGTGCTGAAAAAGGACTGATGATTGGGAATACCTGGTTTAAAAAGCGAGATATACATAAGTATACTTATGTAAGTAGGAGAGATGGCCAGAGAGCGTTATTGGATTACGTGTTAATTGACAGGCGCGCGAAAGAGAGACTTTTGGATGTTAATGTGCTGAGAGGTGCAACTGGAGGGATGTCTGATCATTATCTTGTGGAGGCTAAGGTGAAGATTAGTATGGGTTTTCAGAAAAGAGGAGTGAATGTTGGGGTGAAGAAGGTGGTGAGAGTAAGTGAGCTTGGGAAGGAGACCTGTGTGGGGAAGTACCAGGAGAGACTGTGTACAGAATGGAAAAAGGTGAGAACAATGGAAGTAAGGGGAGTGGGGGAGGAATGGGATGTATTTAGGGAATCAGTGATGGATTGCGCAAAAGATGCTTGTGGCATGAGAAGAGTGGGAGGTGGGCTGTTTAGAAAGGGTAGTGAGTGGTGGGATGAAGAAGTAAGAGTATTAGTGAAAGAGAAGAGAGAGGCATTTGGACGATTTTTGCAGGGAAAAAATGCAATTGAGTGGGAGAAGTATAAAAGAAAGAGACAGGAGGTCAAGAGAAAGGTGCAAGAGGTGAAAAAAAGGGCAAATGAGAGTTGGGGTGAGAGACTATCAGTAAATTTTAGGGAGAATAAAAAGATGTTCTGGAAGGAGGTAAATAGGGTGCGTAAGACAAGGGAGCAAATGGGAACTTCAGTGAAGGGCGCAAATGGGGAGGTGATAACAAGTAGCGGTGATGTGAGAAGGAGATGGAATGAGTATTTTGAAGGTTTGTTGAATGTGTCTGATGACAGAGTGGCAGATATAGGGTGTTTTGGTCGAGGTGGTGTGCAAAGTGAGAGGGTTAGGGAAAATGATTTGGTAAACAGAGAAGAGGTAGTAAAAGCTTTGCGGAAGATGAAAGCCGGCAAGGCAGCAGGTTTGGATGGTATTGCAGTGGAATTTATTAAAAAAGGGGGTGACTGTATTGTTGACTGGTTGGTAAGGTTATTTAATGTATGTATGACTCATGGTGAGGTGCCTGAGGATTGGCGGAATGCGTGCATAGTGCCATTGTACAAAGGCAAAGGGGATAAGAGTGAGTGCTCAAATTACAGAGGTATAAGTTTGTTGAGTATTCCTGGTAAATTATATGGGAGGGTATTGATCGAGAGGGTGAAGGCATGTACAGAGCATCAGATTGGGGAAGAGCAGTGCGGTTTCAGAAGTGGTAGAGGATGTGTGGATCAGGTGTTTGCTTTGAAGAATGTATGTGAGAAATACTTAGAAAAGCAAATGGATTTGTATGTAGCATTTATGGATCTGGAGAAGGCATATGATAGAGTTGATAGAGATGCTCTGTGGAAGGTATTAAGAATATATGGTGTGGGAGGCAAGTTGTTAGAAGCAGTGAAAAGTTTTTATCGAGGATGTAAGGCATGTGTACGTGTAGGAAGAGAGGAAAGTGATTGGTTCTCAGTGAATGTAGGTTTGCGGCAGGGGTGTGTGATGTCTCCATGGTTGTTTAATTTGTTTATGGATGGGGTTGTAAGGGAGGTAAATGCAAGAGTCCTGGAAAGAGGGGCAAGTATGAAGTCTGTTGGGGATGAGAGAGCTTGGGAAGTGAGTCAGTTGTTGTTCGCTGATGATACAGCGCTGGTGGCTGATTCATGTGAGAAACTGCAGAAGCTGGTGACTGAGTTTGGTAAAGTGTGTGGAAGAAGAAAGTTGAGAGTAAATGTGAATAAGAGCAAGGTTATTAGGTACAGTAGGGGTGAGGGTCAAGTCAATTGGGAGGTGAGTTTGAATGGAGAAAAACTGGAGGAAGTGAAGTGTTTTAGATATCTGGGAGTGGATCTGTCAGCGGATGGAACCATGGAAGCGGAAGTGGATCATAGGGTGGGGGAGGGGGCGAAAATTTTGGGAGCCTTGAAAAATGTGTGGAAGTCGAGAACATTATCTCGGAAAGCGAAAATGGGTATGTTTGAGGGAATAGTGGTTCCAACAATGTTGTATGGTTGCGAGGCGTGGGCTATGGATAGAGATGTGCGCAGGAGGATGGATGTGCTGGAAATGAGATGTTTGAGGACAATGTGTGGTGTGAGGTGGTTTGATCGAGTAAGTAACGTAAGGGTAAGAGAGATGTGTGGAAATAAAAAGAGCGTGGTTGAGAGAGCAGAACAGGGTGTTTTGAAATGGTTTGGGCACATGGAGAGAATGAGTGAGGAGAGATTGACCAAGAGGATATATGTGTCGGAGGTGGAGGGAACGAGGAGAAGAGGGAGACCAAATTGGAGGTGGAAAGATGGAGTGAAAAAGATTTTGTGTGATCGGGGCCTGAACATGCAGGAGGGTGAAAGGAGGGCAAGGAATAGAGTGAATTGGAGTCATGTGGTATACAGGGGTTGACGTGCTGTCAGTGGATTGAATCAAGGCATGTGAAGCGTCTGGGGTAAACCATGGAAAGCTGTGTAGGTATGTATATTTGCGTGTGTGGACGTGTGTATGTACATGTGTATGGGGGGGGGGGTTGGGCCATTTCTTTCGTCTGTTTCCTTGCGCTACCTCGCAAACGCGGGAGACAGCGACAAAGTATAAAAAAAAAAAAAAAAAAAAAAATATATATATATATATATATATATATATATATATATATATATATATATATATATATATATATATATATATATGTATATATATATATATATATATATATATATATATATATATATATATATATATATATATATATATATATATATATATATATATATATATATATATATACATATATCGTCCGATCAGGGAAGTTAAGCAACGTTGGGTCTGGTTAGTACTTGGATGGGTGACCGTCTGGGAACACCAGATGCTGTTATCCCTGGGGATAGGGAAGAAAGTATACTTGCCTCGTATTCCCTGCGTGTCGTACAAGGCGACTAAAAGGGTAGGGAGCAGAAGGCCGGAAATCCTTTACTCTCATTTTCAATTTTCCAAAAGACGGAACAGAGAAGACATAAAGATATTGTAAAGATGTAACTAATATAAGATATAAAAATGAATGGAAGATACGGATGTAGCTGAAACAAGGAGTAATGAAGATTAAGGTGCAATGAAAATTATTCTGTAGTGAAGATAAATGTATATGTTAAGATTTTGTATTGAACATCAAGAAGTAATGATAATGATGAGAGTGTAGTGACGATGAGGGTTTAGTTAGGGAGAGGTGACAATTGCCTTTACAATGATAATAAGGAGGTAACACAATGAGGAACACAAACTTTCCAAAGCTACGTTCAAGTCAGACTTTGAACTAAGTTCGGTAAACAGAAGGATGATGTTAAGATGAGAGTGTAGTGAAGAAGAGTACAGTGATGATAAGGATATTGTCAAGATAGGTTGTAGTGAAGATACGAATGTAGTGAAGATACGAATTTAGTAGAGATGAGGGTTATTAAAGAGTAAAGTTTATTCAAAATGATTATGTAGTGAAGATGAGAACTACTTTTAGTGAACATCATGGAGTACGATGATGATGGTATGGTAAAAATAACGGTGTAGTGAAGAAGAGGGTATAGCGAAGATATAATTTAGTGAGAATAAGCTAGTAGTGAAGATACACGTTAGTGAATATGAGGTTGTAGTAAACTTAACCTCATTGATCTGATCCCCCAAATCTTCCAAACTACGTTCAAGGGCGGATCCAAAGCCGACCGAAAAGGCTATTTCTCTGTGTATAATTAGTGGTGGTGGTGGTGTGTAGGTGTGTGTAATCATCTATTTGCCCTCGTGGGGCCCCGTGTAAGTACGTTGTTTGTGTGAGCGGGAAAAATCTAAAGCCTTCCTTGAAACCAGCTTAGTCAAGATAAGGTCATATGAAGATGAGGTTGTAGTGAAGATCATGATAAGCCTAAGGGCTTGAATGTACATTTTAGGTCAAAGGCATCACCAGTACACACCTGGCCAGCATTAAAGTTTATCCGTACACAGACACACACACACACACATAAGTATGTACATATCTATATATATCTATATCTATATATATATATATATATATATATATATATATATATATATATATATATATATATATATATATATATATATATATATATATACTTACACTGTGCCAGAAGCGTTAACTAAAGCTCATTTGGTGAAATCGTATTTCCTCACATTAGTTGTTATCCCAGATTTCCTAAATTCTTCTCTTTGGTCTTTCATTTTCTATGTTTTCCACTTGACTTTCTTCACTCGAAGTGATTTACCGTTCATGTTTTAGATTAAACTATATTTGTCAATTCACCAATTCCCTCTCCCATCTCATCATGACGCTTCTTATTGTTCTTTGATTTGAATCCTCAGTTTTCACCTCTCCTTCAACATGATAACCTCTGAATCTGTGAGTGTGTAATTACCTATTTTTACTGTGTGAGGAGAGAGTTCTACACTCGTCAGGCCAAATCTCTAGAACATTCTGTACTATTATACAACTTGTAAGATTTATGTATGGTGTCTGCCTTAACCATGACCTCATTCTTCTTATTCCATTCATCAACCACTCTTATATAAACTTTAACATTACTTCTTTGAATAAATTTGAACAATATTGTCCTAATTTCATGCTAATGTTCTCTAGGTTTGTGTGTGTGTGTGTGTGTGTGTGTGTGTGTGTGTGTGTGTGTGTCTGTGTGTCTGTGTGTCTGTGTGTGCGTATTCTCAGAAAGTAACTGTGTACTATTCAACAAGGATTTCCCAAAAGCCATTTACCTCATATCCTTTTATTTCGATGCTTGAAAATGGGCAAATTTTCGTCAAAGTGTTTTTTGTCTTATTAGTATTTATAATGATTTCTTGATTCATAAAGTATTGGTATTTCGAAACTATTTAGATCCTTCAACATCTCTAGCCATCTTCACTACACTCTCAACACCATTGGCCATCTTGAATATTTCTTCGACACCTCTAGATTTCATCAAATAATGATAGCAACAATACTAAATGAATCCGTCTACATATCCGGATTTGTATGGGATTTAATCTGGATAGATCTGGTTATGTGACGTCACATAACCCAGGGGTATATAAGGCCGGCGGCGAGAGAAGTGTCATCATTTGAGGATGGGATTCCGTACCGACAACATCTCTCACACTCTCCGGCAAGAAGAAAATTTAGTAAGTGCACCTCAGGCCGGAGTCAAAATGAGCGTTCCAGTTGTAAAGTTGACCCAGAAGGATGTAAATGACCTGGTGGTCATGAGAGAGGTGGGTCGGGGAGGCAACGCCAAGATTGAAACGGTGTTGTTCCGTGGATCGTGTTGCGTCATCAAAACCCTTCTGGACGGAGTGAGTTGGAAAAGTCTTATGGATGAAGCCGACATTCACAGGAGACTGGCTGGGGCTGGAGGAGCCCCTCTACTTCGAGCAGTGTGCCGCAACCCCCCATTGATCATCTTAAGCCACACTGGCCAGCCTTATGATAAGTACATGAGAACATGTCGGTCGGACGAGGAACTGGTCGAGTCCGCCATCATGGTCGCTCGTCGGCTGTTGGAAATCCATAAGAAAAACATTGTCCATAATGACGTCAAGGTCGAGAATGTGACGGTGACGATGGGTGAGAAGCCAGAGTTTCACATCATCGACTTCGGCTTGAGCGTTAAGAAGGGAAGCTGCGTTGAGTACAATGTTCCTGACCTGTGGTTGGCCCCTGAGGTCAGGGAGCGCAAGCCGGTCTCCCCAGCCAGTGACGTCTTCTCTTTTGGGCATCTAATGAGGCACGTGTCCATCCTGGTCAGGAAGCAGGGTGTGCGGGAAAGCCTCCAGGATCTTTACCAAACAGCGACCCACAGCGACCCCTCAGAGAGACCAGCTCTGCCACTTATTATTGGTGAGCTGAAGAAGGTGATGAGGTCAGTCCGCCGGAGGCGTACCAGAGGAGGGGGCCAACGGAACCAGAGGAAGGGCAGGAAATGAGGTGCCCTTCCTCAACTATCTACCTTACAATAAGAACTTTGTTTTAGAGGAAATTATCATCTTTACATATCTTAAAACGGGAAAGACCTTTATTTTAGAGGAAATTACTATTTTTACATATCTTAAAACGGGAAAGACCTTTATTTTAGAGGAAATTACTATTTTTACATATCTTAAAACGGGAAAGACCTTTATTTTAGAGGAAATTAAAATATTTATTTAAAACGGGAAAAATTATGGAACTCGACATGCAACCACCTCCTCGTGGTGAGTTCTGGGTGATAAGAGATCAAACATCTCTTATCAGCTAAGAGTTGCATACAAACGTATTTCCTGATAAGTAAAAGACAACTGGATAATGTTCTTATGATCTTAAATGTTCTTAGAGTCTGGCTAGTGTTATCTTGGAGGTCTTCTATCCCCTACAGCTCGGGCTGGGCCCAGACTGCATCATGGACAACGATAAATGATCTTAGCCTAGCTGTAATGGACAACGATAAATGATCTTAGCTTAACCATCATGGTAAATGATAAATGATTTAGCCTAACCATCATGGACAACGCTAAATGATCTTAGCCTAGCCATCATGGTAAATGATAAATGATCTTAGCCTTACTATCATGGACAACGATAGATAATCTTAGCCTTGCCATCAAAGCCCATTTTCAGTCGTCCATCATAAATTTGCATGTTATTCTAATATTATTAGTAGTTTTAACCTTATAAAAGACTGACTTGGTTCAGTTGTATGTTTTCATACAAGAACAAATTGAAGTGTCCCAAGCATTTTGAAATGGCATTTGTACTACTTAACTCTCGATGTTAGTGAAAACATGTGAGATAACCACGACTGAGCAGCTTTCCTGTGTGCTGTGAATTTATTACCTTCCTTTTTCCTCTCTCTCTCTCTCTCTCTCTCTCTCTCTCTCTCTCTCTCTCTCTCTCTCTCTCTCTCTCTCTCTCTCTCTCTCTCTCATCAGAATATTCAAAATTATGAAATTCAATGTAGCCAAACTTCTGAATTTCTTGTTTGTCTTGTAAAGTGGATCGTAGGGTTTTGTTGATATATATATATATATATATATATATATATATATATATATATATATATATATATATATATATATATATATATATATATATATATATATATATATATATATATATATATATATATATATATATATATATATATATATATATACATATATATATATATATATATATATATATATATATTTTTTTTTTTTCTTTTTGCCTTGTCGCTGTCTCCCGCCTTTGCGAGGTAGCGCAAGGAAACAGACGAAAGAAATGGCCCAACCCACCCCCATACACATATATATACATACGTCCACACACGCAAATATACATACCTACACAGCTTTCCATGGTTTACCCAGACGCTTCACATGCCTTGATTCAATCCACTGACAGCACGTCAACCCCGGTATACCACATCGCTCCAATTCACTCTATTCCTTGCCCTCCTTTCACCCTCCTGCATGTTCAGGCCCCGATCACACAAAATCTTTTTCACTCCATCTTTCCACCTCCAATTTGGTCTCCCTCTTCTCCTCGTTCCCTCCACCTCCGACACATATATCCTCTTGGTCAATCTTTCCTCACTCATTCTCTCCATGTGACCAAACCATTTCAAAACACCCTCTTCTGCTCTCTCAACCACGCTCTTTTTATTTCCACACATCTCTCTTACCCTTACGTTACTTACTCGATCAAACCACCTCACACCACACATTGTCCTCAAACATCTCATTTCCAGCACATCCATCCTCCTGCGCACAACTCTATCGATAGTCCACGCCTCGCAACCATACAACATTGTTGGAACCACTATTCCTTCAAACATACCCATTTTTGCTTTCCGAGATAATGTTCTCGACTTCCACACATTCTTCAAGGCTCCCAGAATTTTCGCCCCCTCCCCCACCCTATGATCCACTTCCGCTTCCATGTTTCCATCCGCTGCCAGATCCACTCCCAGATATCTAAAACACTTCACTTCCTCCAGTTTTTCTCCATTCAAACTCACCTCCCAATTGACTTGACCCTCAACCCTACTGTACCTAATAACCTTGCTCTTATTCACATTTACTCTTAACTTTCTTCTTTCACACACTTTACCAAACTCAGTCACCAGCTTCTGCAGTTTCTCACATGAATCAGCCACCAGCGCTGTATCATCAGCGAACAACAACTGACTCACTTCCCAAGCTCTCTCATCCCCAACAGACTTCATCCTTGCCCCTCTTTCCAAAACTCTTGCATTCACCTCCCTAACAACCCCATCCATAAACAAATTAAACAACCATGGAGACATCACACACCCCTGCCGCAAACCTACATTCACTGAGAACCAATCACTTTCCTCTCTTCCTACACGTACACATGCCTTACATCCTCGATAAAAACTTTTCACTGCTTCTAACAACTTGCCTCCCACACCATATATTCTTAATACCTTCCACAGAGCATCTCTATCAACTCTATCATATGCCTTCTCCAGATCCATAAATGCTACATACAAATCCATTTGCTTTTCTAAGTATTTCTCACATACATTCTTCAAAGCAAACACCTGATCCACACATCCTCTACCACTTCTGAAACCACACTGCTCTTCCCCAATCTGATGCTCTGTACATGCCTTCACCCTCTCAATCAATACCCTCCCATACAATTTGCCAGGAATACTCAACAAAAGTACTTATACCTCTGTAATTTGAGCACTCACTCTTATCCCCTTTGCCTTTGTACACTGGCACTATGCACGCATTCCGCCAATCCTCAGGCACCTCACCATGAGTCATACAAACATTAAATAACCTTACCAACCAGTCAACAATACAGTCACCCCCGTTTTTAATAAATTCCACTGCAATACCATCCAAACCTGCTGCCTTGCCGGCTTTCATCTTCCGCAAAGCTTTTACTACCTCTTCTCTGTTTACCAAATCATTTTCCCTAACCCTCTCACTTTGCACACCACCTCGACCAAAACACCCTATATCTGCCACTCTATCATCAAACACATTCAACAAACCTTCAAAATACTCACTCCATCTCCTTCTCACATCACCACTACTTGTTATCACCTCCCCATTTGCGCCCTTCACTGAAGTTCGATTTATTTATTTTGCTTTGTCGCTGTCTCCCGCGTTAGCGAGGTAGCGCAAGGAAATAGACGAAAGAATGGCCCAACCCACCCACATACACATGTGTATACATACACGTCCACACACAGCACATATACATATCTATACATCTCAATGTATACATATATATACACACACAGACATATATATATATATATATATATATATATATATATATATATATATATACCAATGTACATAATTCATACTGTCTGCCTTTATTCATTCCCATCGCCACCTCGCCACACATGGAATAACAACACCCTCCCCCCTCATGTGTGCGAGTTAGCGCTAGGAAAAGACAACAAAGGCCCCATTCGTTCATACTTAGTCTCTAGCTGTCATGTGATAATGCACACACACACACACACACACACACACACACACACACACACACACACACACATATATATATATATATATATATATATATATATATATATATATATTTTTTTTTTTTTTTTTTTTTATACTTTGTCGCTGTCTCCCGCGTTTGCGAGGTAGCGCAAGGAAACAGACGAAAGAAATGGCCCCCCCCCCATACACATGTACATACACACGTCCACACACGCAAATATACATACCTACACAGCTTTCCATGGTTTACCCCAGACGCTTCACATGCCTTGATTCAATCCACTGACAGCACGTCAACCCCTGTATACCACATCGCTCCAATTCACTCTATTCCTTGCCCTCCTTTCACCCTCCTGCATGTTCAGGCCCCGATCACACAAAATCTTTTTCACTCCATCTTTCCACCTCCAATTTGGTCTCCCTCTTCTCCTCGTTCCCTCCACCTCCGACACATATATCCTCTTGGTCAATCTTTCCTCACTCATTCTCTCCATGTGCCCAAACCATTTCAAAACACCCTCTTCTGCTCTCTCAACCACGCTCTTTTTATTTCCACACATCTCTCTTACCCTTACGTTACTTACTCGATCAAACCACCTCACACCACACATTGTCCTCAAACATCTCATTTCCAGCACATCCATCCTCCTGCGCACAACTCTATCCATAGCCCACGCCTCGCAACCATACAACATTGTTGGAACCACTATTCCTTCAAACATACCCATTTTTGCTTTCCGAGATAATGTTCTCGACTTCCACACATTTTTTAAGGCTCCCAGAATTTTCGCCCCCTCCCCCACCCTATGATCCACTTCCGCTTCCATGGTTCCATCCGCTGACAGATCCACTCCCAGATATCTAAAACACTTCACTTCCTCCAGTTTTTCTCCATTCAAACTCACCTCCCAATTGACTTGACCCTCAACCCTACTGTACCTAATAACCTTGCTCTTATTCACATTTACTCTTAACTTTCTTCTTCCACACACTTTACCAAACTCAGTCACCAGCTTCTGCAGTTTCTCACATGAATCAGCCACCAGCGCTGTATCATCAGCGAACAACAACTGACTCACTTCCCAAGCTCTCTCATCCCCAACAGACTTCATACTTGCCCCTCTTTCCAGGACTCTTGCATTTACCTCCCTAACAACCCCATCCATAAACAAATTAAACAACCATGGAGACATCACACACCCCTGCCGCAAACCTACATTCACTGAGAACCAATCACTTTCCTCTCTTCCTACACGTACACATGCCTTACATCCTCGATAAAAACTTTTCACTGCTTCTAACAACTTGCCTCCCACACCATATATTCTTAATACCTTCCACAGAGCATCTCTATCAACTCTATCATATGCCTTCTCCAGATCCATAAATGCTACATACAAATCCATTTGCTTTTCTAAGTATTTCTCACATACATTCTTCAAAGCAAACACCTGATCCACACATCCTCTACTACTTCTGAAACCGCACTGCTCTTCCCCAATCTGATGCTCTGTACATGCCTTCACCCTCTCAATCAATACCCTCCCATATAATTTACCAGGAATACTCAACAAACTTATACCTCTGTAATTTGAGCACTCACTCTTATCCCCTTTGCCTTTGTACAATGGCACTATGCACGCATTCCGCCAATCCTCAGGCACCTCACCATGAGTCATACATACATTAAATAACCTTACCAACCAGTCAACAATACAGTCACCCCCTTTTTTAATAAACTCCACTGCAATACCATCCAAACCTGCTGCCTTGCCGGCTTTCATCTTCCGCAAAGCTTTTACTACCTCTTCTCTGTTTACCAAATCATTTTCCCTAACCCTCTCACTTTGCACACCAACTCGACCAAAACACCCTATATCTGCCACTCTGTCATCAGACACATTCAACAAACCTTCAAAATACTCATTCCATCTCCTTCTCACATCACCACTACTTGTTATCACCTCCCCATTTACGCCCTTCACTGAAGTTCCCATTTGCTCCCTTGTCTTACGCACCCTATTTACCTCCTTCCAGAACATCTTTTTATTCTTCCTAAAATTTACTGATAGTCTCTCACCCCAACTCTCATTTGCCCTTTTTTTCACCTCTTGCACCTTTCTCTTGACCTCCTGTCTCTTTCTTTTATACTTCTCCCACTCAATTGCATTTTTTCCCTGCAAAAATCGTCCAAATGCCTCTCTCTTCTCTTTCACTAATACTCTTACTTCTTCATCCCACCACTCACTACCCTTTCTAAACAGCCCACCTCCCACTCTTCTCATGCCACAAGCATCTTTTGCGGCAATCCATCACTGATTCCCTAAATACATCGCATTCCTCCCCCACTCCCCTTACTTCCATTGTTCTCACCTTTTTCCATTCTGTACACAGTCTCTCCTGGTACTTCCCCACACAGGTCTCCTTCCCAAGCTCACTTACTCTCACCACCTTCTTCACCCCAACATTCACTCCTCTTTTCTGAAAACCCATACTAATCTTCACCTTAGCCTCCACAAGATAATGATCAGACATCCCTCCAGTTGCACCTCTCAGCACATTAACATCCAAAAGTCTCTCTTTCGCGCGCCTGTCAATTAACACGTAATCCAATAACGCTCTCTGGCCATCTCTCCTACTTACATAAGTATACTTATGTATATCTCGCTTTTTAAACCAGGTATTCCCAATCATCAGTCCTTTTTCAGCACATAAATCTACAAGCTCTTCACCATTTCCATTTACAACACTGAACACCCCATGCATACCAATTATTCCCTCAACTGCCACATTACTCACCTTTGCATTCAAATCACCCATCACTATAACCCGGTCTCGTGCATCAAAACCGCTAACACACTCATTCAGCTGCTCCCAAAACACTTGCCTCTCATGATCTTTCTTCTCATGCCCAGGTGCATATGCACCAATAATCACCCACCTCTCTCCATCAACTTTCAATTTTACCCATATTAATCGAGAATTTACTTTCTTACATTCTATCACATACTCCCACAACTCCTGTTTCAGGAGTATTGCTACTCCTTCCCTTGCTCTTGTCCTCTCACTAACCCCTGACTTCACTCCCCAGACATTTCCAAACCACTCTTCCCCTTTACCCTTGAGCTTCGTTTCACTCAGAGCCAAAACATCCAGGTTCCTTTCCTCAAACATACTACCTATCTCTCCTTTTTTCACATCTTGGTTACATCCACACACATATATATATATATATATATATATATATATATATATATATATATATATATATATATATATATATATATCATAGAAACCTCCAACAGCCAGGATCGAACCTGGGACCCCTTGTGCAAGAGGCAGGCATGCTGTTGGAGGTTTGTATGTTCTATGAAGGTGCGCGTTCATATACACTTTATTCGTATTCATATAACTCCGCGTTGTACAGTCAGGTTCGGTAAAACGCTATCAGCTGGCTATGTGTTCTGTTCGGAAACAACCGATAGACCCCGTTGCTCACCATTGTGAGACGAAGGGTATTCGTGTACTTAGTATTTCGAATAGTTGTTTTCTATTATACAGTCCCTTAGCCTAGCGGTTAGCATGCCTGCCTCTTACACAAGGGGTCCCAGGTCCGATCCTGGCTGTTGGAGGTTTGTATGTTCTATGAAGGTGTGCGTTCATATACACTTTATTCGTATTCATATAACTCCGCGTTGTACAGTCAGGTTCGGTAAAACGCTATCAGCTGGCTATGTGTTCTGTTCGGAAACAACCGATAGACCCCGTTGCTCACCATAGTGAGACGAAGGGTATTCGAGTATTTAGTATTTCGAATAGCTGTTTCCTATTATACAGTCCCTTAGCCTAGCGGTTAGCATGCCTGCCTCTTGCACAAGGGGTCCCAGGTTCGATCCTGGCTGTTGGAGGTTTGTATGTTCTATGAAGGTGCGCGTTCATATACACTTTATTCACATATATATATATATATATATATATATATATATATATTTATATATATATATATATATATATATATATATATATATATATATATTCTTTTTTCTTTTCTTTCAAACTATTCGCCATTTCCCGCATTAGCGAGGTAGCGTTAAGAACAGAGGCCTGGGCCTTTGAGGGAATACCCTCACCTGGCCCAATTCTCTGTTCCCTCTTTTGGAAAATTAAAAAAAAAATGAGAGGGGAGGATTTCCAGCCCCCCGCTCCCTCCCCTTTTAGTCGCCTTCTACGACACGCAGGGAATACGTGGGAAGTATTCTTTCTCCCCTATATATATATCCCTATATATATATATATATATATATATATATATATATATATATATATATATATATATATATATATATTTTATCCCTGGGGATAGGGGAGAAAGAATACTTCCCACGTATTCCCTGCGTGTCGTAGAAGGCGACTAAAAGGGGAGGGAGCGTGGGACTGGAAATCCTCCCCTCTCGTTTTTTTTTGATTTTCCAAAAGAAGGAACAGAGAACGAGGCCAGGTGAGGATATTCCCTCAGAGGCCCAGTCCTCTGTTCTTAACGCTACCTTGCTAACGCGGGAAATGGCGAATAGTATGAAAGAAAAAAGAAAGATATATATATATATATATATATATATATATATATATATATATATATATATATATATATATATATATATATATATATATATATATATATATATATATATATATATATATACTGGGGAGGAAATATTTAAAACCATTTTGTTGTCTCAGAATTTAGACATGAATCAAGGTATATTTACGCCACTGACTAACATTATGATCTTCATTTCCATCTAGCAGTTACAGGTTTTCAGATAATGCACTTATCAATAAATGGACCACTCACGAGCATAGGTAGTTCTGAGTGGAGCTTAACATGTTGTGCTTCTACACAATGACAATAAATATGGATCACTCCCAACTGGTGGTTCAACTATGATGAGTGAACAGCAAGACACAATCGTCCTGGTCTTACACAAGATATCATACCACCATGACCAATGGTTAATGTGTGTGGATCTTAAGATGGTGACTTTTCTCCTGGGTCAGCAGAGTGGGTACAACAAGTAGCGCTGCTTTATCTGTCTCTGGGATAGTAGAGCTGAGGATGAGCACTGGCTGAGAAAACAATGGTCTCTGAGAGAAAACATGTTGGTTGGAGACAAGAATGTAATGGCAGAACCCTTGGTTGACAGAGATAATATCATTGTACCACCACTGCACATCAAACTAGGTTTAATGAAACAGTTTGTGAAGGTTTGGAACAAAGAAGGACACTCTGCTTTGACTACACAGGCAGAAAATGTCCAGCGCTGATCATGGAGAAGGTGAAGGCAGGTATTGTCGACGGGTCACAAATCATGGAACTCATGAAAGACCCACATTTCCAAGATTCAATGACCAATGTTGAGGCAGAGGCATGGTCTTCGTTCACTGTGGTTGTAAGGAATTGTCTTGGTCACCATAAAGCAGATAACTACCCTGAACTAGTGGAGAACCTGCCATCTTCTTTCCCTCAACTTGGCTGTAAAATGAACATCAAAGTGCATTACCTCCACACCCACTTGGCCAGACAACCTAAGTGAGGAACTGGCTCAACCATTCCACCAAGATTTAAGAACCATGGAAGAAAGATCCCGGGGACACTGGGATACCCATACCTGGGACACTGGGATACCCATACCTGGGACACTGGGATACCCATACCTGGGACACTGGGATACCCATACCTGGGACACTGGGATACCCATACCTGGGACACTGGGATACCCATACCTGGGACACTGGGATACCCATACCTGGGACACTGGGATACCCATACCTGGGACACTGGGATCCCCATGTGATGGTGGATCAGTGCTGGATCATTGCAGGTGATTGTGGTGGGTCAGGTGAGCACAAACGTGACATGTGTGAGGACATGATGAACCATGATGATATATAACTTTCTAGGTTGGGCTCACCGTCACCATTATCTGTGGATGTCATCATCATCATCATCATCATCATCATCATTTCATCGTAAATCAACCAATGCTACTTGTAGGAAGCCATTTCTCTTGATGCCACAATAATGATGGTATGTTGTATGTAATTATATCATCATATCTCCATCACCAGAGAACAACGGAGGAGGAGGAGGAGGAGGCCATATTTAGAATCAGCCAGCCACCAAACCTGACCTGACCTGACCTGACCTGATCATCAACACAAGACTACCATCATGACGACGTCACCAAGTGTCATGTGGTGTTGACCTCATCACTGATGACATCATGATTATGACGTCACCAAGTGTCATGTGGTGTTGACCTCATCACTGATGACATCATTATGACGTCACCAAGTGTCATGTGGTGTTGACCTCATCACTGATGACATGATGATGATGACGTCAGCAAGTGTCATGTGTTGACGTCATCACTGATGACATCATCATGATGATGACGTCAGCAAGTGTGATGTGGTGGTGTTGACGTCATCATCAGTGATGACATGATGATGATGACGTCATGATGCGGTGGTGTTGACGTCATCATCATCAGTGATGACATGGTGTGGCAAGTCTGGATTCATGTTCAGTGGGGTTCAGGTCAGGTCAGGTCAGGTCAGGTCAGGTCAGGGATGTGGTTGGGTGGGCGGGGCAACATTGCCCAGTGGGGCTCAAACCACACCTTAACACCCCGACCCACCCACCCACCCACCGACCCACCCACACCTGTGGATGGGGCAGTTGTCGTGCACGACCACGTCAAATGGCTCCGGCTCAGGGTAGAACATTGTGGCCCAACCTGACCTGCTGCTGTACGGGGCGCCCGTCAGTAGAGAACGTTTTCTCATCACAGAAAACGACCAGCTGCCAGAAGGAGAGCAGCTGGTCGACCTACTACACCAGCTGTACCATCCTCCTCTGCCACATGTTATGTGGCTCACCCTGGCTGGCTGGCTGGCTGGCTGGCTGGCTGGCTGGCTGGCTGGGTGGCTGGCTGGCTGGGTGGCTGGCTGGGTGGGTGGGTGGGTGGGTGTGAGTGCAGGTCTGCCTGGGTGGGTGGGTGGGTGGGTGTGAGTGTAGGTCAGCCTGGGTGGGTGGGTGTGAGTGCAGGTCAGCCTGGGTGGGTGGGTGGGTGGGTGTGAGTGTAGGTCAGCCTGGGTGGGTGGGTGTGAGTGCAGGTCAGCCTGGGTGGGTGGGTGGGTGGGTGTGAGTGCAGGTCAGCCTGGGTGGGTGGGTGGGTGGGTGTGAGTGCAGGTCAGCCTGGGTGGGTGGGTGTGAGTGCAGGTCAGCCTGGGTGGGTGGGTGTGAGTGCAGGTCAGCCTGGGTGGGTGGGTGGGTGTGAGTGCAGGTCAGCCTGGGTAGGTGGGTGGGTGTGAGTGCAGGTCAGCCTGGGTGGGTGGGTGGGTGTGAGTGCAGGTCAGCCTGGGTGGGTGGGTGGGTGTGAGTGCAGGTCAGCCTGGGTGGGTGGGTGGGTGGGTGTGAGTGCAGGTCAGCCTGGGTGGGTGGGTGGGTGTGAGTGCAGGTCAGCCTGGGTGGGTGGGTGTGAGTGCAGGTCAGCCTGGGTGGGTGGGTGTGAGTGCAGGTCAGCCTGGGTGGGTGGGTGTGAGTGCAGGTGTCCCATCTTACAACGCTAACTTGGTGTCCACAATATTTCTTGCCACAACCAATGTGTCTAATAGCCATCATCTTCCTGGCCCATCTTTCTGGGTCATGTTTACACCATCATTAATGTTCATCATCATCATCATCACTACACATACATGATGATGATCATGATGATAATGATATATTAACATTGTCATTTGAACAAGGTCAGGTACTCACGTGAGCATAAGACAACTTCTCTCACATTATATGAGTCGCCAATACAGCCGCCGCCATTAATGTCACCTAAAATAACGCCATCATTACTAATATTGTTGACTATATTTTGACCACCATCCAGGATGGTAGTGAACCACTGTGGGCTGGCTGATGAGGCTCACCTGCCACAACACTAACAATACTCCAGCTACAACACACCTGGTGACGTCAACCTCCATGACGTCATCACTCCAGCCGGTACATTGCCTCAAGTAGTGACGTCATAGTCTGCAAAATGTTTTGGATAAATATCGCGGTATCTGGCAACTACCTCCTCCCCTCGCGTCCATAGGTCTTCTTTGTCTTTGCAGAGTTTCTCTTAATAAAAAACAATTCATAAATCCGTATTTTATGTTTCATTCATTTTATAAGGTGGATGTGCTAGCTGACGCTGCCGCCTGTGATGCCAATGAACCAATAATGATGATAGATAAGTCCCTTCCAAGGAGGGGCAGGAAAAGAGAGGGGGGAAAGAGCAAGAATTGTTAGAGGAAGTGAATTTTAGAGGGAGGAAAAGAGCCAGGCTTAACCCAGCTTGCATAGGAAAAATAGGTTAAGAAGGGCGGAGATGATGAGTGGAGGGCAAAGTTTTATTCTAATTATCTTTTTTAATATCCATTTCTTTATCAATTTATTTTATTTTATTTTTTGTATTACTTATTTACTTTCTTTTTTACTTTTTTCATTTTCATTTTTGTAAGGGATACAGGAGGAGATGGATCGTATCTCTGGCCGATGGACACTGATTTTACCAAGGCGTTTCCCGCACGGACTTAGCAGCAAGATCTATAGAGGTTTTTAGTTTTTAATATATTGGCACTGGATGTTGTCCAGGTTGTATATTAAACATGTTACCTGGGTGATCTATTCCCAGGAGATTGTTGAAGTAATCAATCCAGTGAGTATGATGTATTTGAAATCGCTCTACTTGTCTTTCAAACAATTTCCTCCAGTAGATGTTTAGAGGAGGGATTCGTGCTGTCTCGTGAAGTTCTGTGTTCCTGATGAACTCGTGCCATTTGATGTTAAAAACCCAACGTAGAGCTTTGTTCTGAATGATTTGGAGTGCACGGATGTTGGATTTGGCTCCGAGTTCCAGAGCTGAAGGGGCGTATGTGATAAGAGGTCGTATTAATGCTTTGTAGAGGTGCAATTTGGATTTGAATTGCGCCTCTCTGAATCTATACAATTTTGTGAGCTCCGCTCTCGCAATAGCCGCTCTACACTGTATATGTCGGTTCATTCTCAGGTGTACATCATAGTTTAGGCCCAGGACAGTGTTGGTGTTTGAGATGGGAATGGGTAAATGTCGGTGTATACGGGAGTGTAGGTAGACATTAGTTATGTTGTATCTCTGACGTACATTAAAGTAGGATATGTTGGATTTTGCAGGATTTGTTTTAATCCTCCATTTTAACTCCCAGAGCGAAACGTGGTCAATTTCCTGTTGGGTTCTATTGATTAAGTGTGTGAGGGTTCTGGCTCTGATTAGCTGTGTGACATCATCTGCATATTGGAGAGTGATGGAGTCCAGGTGTATAGGATTGGGAAGATCATTTGTGTAGAGTGTGTAGAGAGTGGGGGCCAGCACGGAGCCTTGGGGTACACCGGCATTAAGGAAGAAGTAGTTTGAGTAAATGTTTCTGTATTTGATTCGGGTTTTTCTGTTGCTAAGATAGTTAGAGAGAAGCTTAATGGTGGGTCGTGGGAGTTGGAATTGGGTGCTTAGTTTATACCTCAATCCATCGTGCCACACGGTGTCAAAGGCTTTTTCAACATCTTTTGTGATGAGTGCGGTCATTTTGTGTGTCCGCGTGTTGTTTCTTATGTAGTTCGTAATGATGTTGAGTTCATCTTGTGTGGAGCGATGTTGATGAAAGCCAAACTGTTTGTGTGAGAGTAGGTTGTTGTTTGTAAGGTGTTGTCTAAGTCTGTTGTTTATGATTCTTTCATATGTCTTCCCAATGGACTCAAGTAGGCTGATGGTCTGTAGTTCATGGGGTCTCTGTTGGATTTGTTGGGTTTAGGTATCATTGTGGTTGTTGCTGTTTTGAAGGCCGCGGGAAAATAGCCAGAGGCTAGTGCCACATTGCCGACACTTTTATAACCCCACAGTTATACTGCCCCGCTTATTCTAGATGCTTCCAAAAACACCAGCAAAATGTTATGTTATCTTGGAGGGAATGAAATTATAGAGAACTTACAAATTTGCTGTGACCAAGCTTGAGGTGAGTGGGTATGAAGGAGTGAGAGGGTGGGCTGGAGGGGCTGGGGAAAGATGCCACATGTGCCACGATTAATATCAGTTGCTCACCTGTAATTGCTAAATAAAACAAAACATTGGTTCATATTATCCTAAATTACTAAGCAACGTCCCTACTATTCATAAAATGTTAAATTGTTTCTGTTATGCAACGTCATGATGTGCGTAAATAACTAACTTTTCCAATATGGCGGCAACACCTACTTGCTGGCTACACATTACCCATCCCAGCCCAACACCACACCCAGTCCCTCCTTCCCACCAACAGCGACCTTGAGAACTGTTAAATGCCCATCTGTTTACAACCAGTGTTGAAGCTTATGTGTAAAACATTAATTTTGTCTGTATTCCTCCACCCAGCTGCCTCACTCCCTCCCATACCAGCCACGCTTGGTCCACCTGCCTTGAGCGCGTGTCGCCCACCCTTACACTGTCTTCCTCTCACTGGAAATTAATTCATTGTATTATCATTATCATTTTATTTCATTTTATTATACTTTGTCGCTGTCTCCCGCGTTAGCGAGGTAGCGCAAGGAAACAGACGAAAGAATGGCCCAACCCACCCACATACACATGCACATACATACACGTCCACACACGCACATATACATTCCTATACATTTCAATGTATACATATATACATACACAGACCTTTACATATTTACACATGTACATAATTCATACTCGCTGGGTTCATTCATTTCCCTCGCCACCCCGCCACACATGAAATGACAACCCCTCCCCCCGCATGTGCGCGAGGTAGCGCTAGGAAAAGACAACAAAGGCCCCATTCGTTCACACAGTCTCTAGCTGTCATGTATAATGCACCGAAAACACAGATCACTTTTCACATTCAGGCACCACAAAACTTTCCATGGTTTACCCCAGACGCTTCACATGCCCTGGTTCAATCCATTGACAGCACGTCGACCCCGGTATACCACATCGTTCCAATTCACTCTATTCGTCGCACACCTTTCATCCTCCTGCATGTTAAGGCCCCGATCGCTCAAAATCTTTTTTACTCCATCCTTCCACCTCCAATTTGGTCTCCCACTTCTCCTCGTTCTCTCCGCATCTGACACATATATCCTCTTGGTCAATCTTCCCCCAGTCATTCTCTCCATATGACTAAACCATTTTAAAACACCTTCTTCTGCTCTCTCAACAACACTCTTTTTGTTACCACACATCTCTATTACCCTTTCATTACTTACTCGATCAAACCACCTCACCACATATTGTCCTCAAACATCTCATTTCCAACATATTCACCCTCCGCCGCACAACCCAATCTATAGCCCACGCCTCGCAACCATATAACATTGTTGGAACAACTATTCCTTCAAACATGCCCATTTTTGCTTCCTGAGATAATGTTCTCGCCTTCCACAGATATTTCAACGCTCCCAGAACTTCCGCCCCTCCCCCACCCTATGACTCACCTCCACTTCCATGGTTCCATCCGCTGCCAAATCAACTCCCAGATATCTAAAACACTTCACTTCCTCCAGTTTTTCTCCATTCAAACTTACCTCCCAATTGACTTGTCCCTCAACCCTACTATACCTAATAACCTTGCTCTTATTCACATTTACTCTCAGCTTTCTTCTTTCACACACTTTACCAAATTCAGTCACCAGCTTCTGCAGAGTCTCACACGAATCAGCCACCAGCGCTGTATCATCAGCGAACAACAACTGACTCACTTCTGAAGCACTCTCATCCACAACAGACTGCATACTTGCCCTTCTCTCCAAAACTCTTGCATTCACCTCCCTAACAACCCCATCCATAAACAAAGTAAACAACCATGAAGACATCACGCACCCCTGCCGAAAACCAACATTCACTGAGAACCAATCACTTTCCTCTCTTCCTACACGTACACATGCCTTACATCCTCGACAAAATTTTTTCACTGCTTCTAACAACTTGCCTCCCATACCATATACTCGCCCGACCACTACTTTTCCTTCGCGACGACGGGTCCGACTCTCGTGTCCTCCCAGGAGCTGTTGGGGTCGAGTAGTTTCAACGCTCATGTCAGAAGTGGGAGAATTTTTTATCTTCTCAGTCTCTGACCTTTTTCTCCTTTTGACACAGTCTTTGCTAGACAATCTATGTGGCATTTGCATTCCAAAAGGTTCTAATTTCTCTTCTTAGATCAAAAAGTTTACAAGTATCTTTAAATTCATCTCTATTTTCGTTCTGTATTTAATGAGTTTTCACCTCACAAACCGGATGATTCGAGTTACAGAACAGGGATTTCCTTGAAAGTTTGCAATTCTTGAAAAGTGGAACTGCGAGAAATTAGGTGACTGATAAAATGATTCACTTCGCTCAAATTCATTGTACTTTTCATTTCCTCTCTCTCTCTCTCTCTCTCTCTCTCTCTCTCTCTCTCTCTCTCTCTCTCTCTCTCTCTCTCTCTCTCTCTCTCTCTCTCTCATTCCTCCTCCTCCTCTTTTCTTCTCCCAGCTTTATTCTCCCGTCTCCCTGGGTAAGACAGTAGCGAACACCGGACCACAAAACACACTCCTGACTTTACAAGATAGGAAGATATGCAATCGATAAGAGCGTAAGATCTTGCCTGTGATATCACGTTGGAAGGATATATTAAGCTGTCGATGGGATGGTCTACCAGTTGCCTTGAAAATGGGAAGATCTGCTGGTTTGTTAGGCATTCGGAACATTGGCCAGTTGTTTTGACAACGGCAGGAGCTACCTGTTCGTTAGAACTTGGGGGGACCTGCCATATCATTTGCAATTGAGGAAGTCTACCACTTGGTTTGAAGAACCTCCCATGGCTTGTGTGTAGGAAGGAAGACATCCATCCAGCTGATGTACAACTGGAAAGTAAAGTTTTATAAGACGTTAGTCCCCATGTGGCCTTGTTTTGCAGAGTTCAAATTTCACTCCTTCACTTCTCGACGTTCGTGCATATGTGTAGCTTTCCCTTGTCCTTAAGAATTCCCATTCCTTTCAACTTTCTAGCTGTTTACCGATCCATTTCCATCGGATCTATCAGTACTGTTCTTTCATTGATCTCGTTCAATTGCTATCGTAATCTTGCCGTGTTCAAAATAATCATAAGTATTGGGAGCAGGTACATAGGCTGTTTTGCAAGAACTGTCAAAATACACTACAAAATATTAATCATAAGCGCTTGCGTTTTGCGTAAGAGACGAAGTACTTTTCGTACAGCAGGATTTCCCACTTAGAGTGGTTGAAAGCAATGATATAGATGTATTTAAGAATACATTCATAACTATTTCGCATCAAGTCCACGACTAACATATTTTTGTGCCTCCAAAGTCGCACCAACAATTTGTAGTTTTTTTCCTTGATCATTCGTACGCCTGCCAACTTCTACCACACTAATAGGTGAAATTCTGCTGTCTTCCACTATCATAACCAGCCTCGAAGGGATCCAGTGATATGTTGCTGTTTGTGTTCCTCTATAAACACACACACACACACACACACACACACACACACATACAGATATATAAGTTTACATATTCCTTAAGACAGATCTGAGAGAATACGTTTTCTGACCTTCAAGTAAACATCATGTATTCATTTTAATCAACGTGACAGAGTGGAAGGAGGTGATCTTGCAGTTCATTAGTACACCGGAAACTGGAGGTTTCCTGACTGTCGAATGATTGTTAGTCTTTACAAAATACCGAACCAATAAGTTCATGGACGGTCAGACATATACAGTATCTGACCAATTAAGGTTTCCTTGTCATGCATGCAGTTTTTCTTGACGCAACTGGCCGGCCCTTGAGATAAATCAGAAAGTCTCATGTTCTTGTATCAACAAATATAAAATAAGCTGTGGAGAATTGTAATTCTAGAGAGAGAGAGAGAGAGAGAGAGAGAGAGAGAGAGAGAGAGAGAGAGAGAGAGAGAGAGAGAGAGAGAGAAGGCTGTCCCAGGACATTACCGTACAAGAACATTCTTAAGAATCAGGAGCAGACCTCTATGGTAGAGGCAGCTGAAGGATCGTCAGTCAAAAATTTCCTCCCTTGACGTTCGGCTTCCAGCCTAGGGATGGCATGAAAGTCTATATGGCACTCGAACTTCATCTGTTGGGAAGATAATAATGAATTACACGACCAAATTCCTAAAGGACGAGTTGCCTTTTTTTTTTTAGGTAGAATAAGGATTTTACGATCAGATATAATGGGAGAACAAAGTAATAGGGAGATAAAGGAGAACAATGTGGCACAACTATATAAGTGATAAAGTCCTCATAATTAAGATGTATAGCATATGCCTATGTCAATCAGTGAGAACTAGAATAGAAAATAGTGTGATTATCATATACTGGAAGCTATAGTGAAGAAAGAAATTAAAGATATCTATGACATTCAATCACCTGTACTAGAAACATATTTGACAGTCATATGATAATCGCCGTTGGGGATGAGAGAGCTTGGGAAGTGAGTCAGTTGTTGTTCGCTGATGATACAGCGCTGGTGGCTGATTCATGTGAGAAACTGCAGAAGCTAGGTGACTGAGTTTGGTAAAGTGTGTGGAAGAAGAAAGTTAAGAGTAAATGTGAATAAGAGCAAGGTTATTAGGTACAGTAGGGTTGAGGGTCAAGTCAATTGGGAGGTGAGTTTGAATGGAGAAAAACTGGAGGAAGTGAAGTGTTTTAGATATCTGGGAGTGGATCTGGCAGCGGATGGAACCATGGAAGCGGAAGTGGATCATAGGGTGGGGGAGGGGGCGAAAATTCTGGGAGCCTTGAAGAATGTGTGGAAGTCGAGAACATTATCTCGGAAAGCAAAAATGGGTATGTTTGAAGGAATAGTGGTTCCAACAATGTTGTATGGTTGCGAGGCGTGGGCTATGGATAGAGTTGTGCGCAGGATGATGGATGTGCTGGAAATGAGATGTTTGAGGACAATGTGTGGTGTGAGGTGGTTTGATCGAGTGAGTAACGTAAGGGTAAGAGAGTTGTGTGGAAATAAAAAGAGCGTGGTTGAGAGAGCAGAAGAGGGTGTTTTGAAGTGGTTTGGGCACATGGAGAGAATGAGTGAGGAAAGATTGACCAAGAGGATATATGTGTCGGAGGTGGAGGGAACGAGGAGAAGAGGGAGACCAAATTGGAGGTGGAAAGATGGAGTGAAAAAGATTTTGTGTGATCGGGGCCTGAACATGCAGGAGGGTGAAAGGAGGGCAAGGAATAGAGTGAATTGGAGCGATGTGGTATACCGGGGTTGACGTGCTGTCAGTGGATTGAATCAAGGCATGTGAAGCGTCTGGGGTAAACCATGGAAAGCTGTGTAGGTATGTATATTTGCGTGTGTGGACGTATGTATATACATGTGTATGGGGGGGGGGGGGGTTGGGCCATTTCTTTCGTCTGTTTCCTTGCGCTACCTCGCAAACGCGGGAGACAGCGACAAAGTATAATAAAAAGAAAAAAAAAATATGATAATCACCTCAATCATGTATGTGACCAGCATCAACTCAACCCTCAGTACCGGCCACATTCCTTCCTCCCGCCACGACCAGACTTTTTCTTTCTCTGTGGTCCGGCAGTTGTGCTATCGGGCTCGGTAATGGTCTTATCGGGTTGGGTCTTGCGTTTATTTTTCTTACGGCGACGTCCGGTAGCACTGACCTCGGGTTCGTTAGTGTCACCCTGATGTTCAACTACTTCGCCCTCGGGTTCGGTAGTGTCACCTTTCTTCTTCTTGGGGTCGGTTCCCCCTCGGTTCGGTAGTGTCACCCTGATGTTCAACTACTTCGCCCTCGGGTTCGGTAGTGTCACCCTGATGTTCAACTACTTTCCCTCGGGTTCAGTAGTGTCTACCTGAGGGTCGACTACCTCGACCTCGGTGTCGTCGTGAGACTCTACCTCGGGTTCGACCGTGTCTACCGGAGAGTCCACTACCTCGTCCTCGGTGTCGTCGTGAGACTCTACTTCGGGATCGTCAGTGTCTACCTGAGGGTCGACTACCTCGACCTCGGTGTCGTCGTCAGACTCTACCTCGGGATCGTCAGTGTCTACCTGAGGGTCGACTACCTCGACCTCGGTGTCGTCGTCAGACTCTACCTCGGGTTCGACAATGTCTACCTGAGGGTCGACTACCTCGACCTCGGTGTCGTCGTCAGACTCTACCTCGGGTTCGACTGTGTCTACCTGAGTGTCGACTACCTCGACCTCGGTGTCGTCGTTAGACTCTACCTCGGGATCGACATTGTCTACCTGAGGGTCGACTACCTCGACCTCGGTGTCGTCGTCAGACTTTACGTTGTGACCGTCAGTGTCTACCTGAGGGTCGACTACCTCGACCTCGGTGTCGTCGTCAGACTCTACCTCGGGTTCGGCTGTGTCTACCTGATGGTCGACTACCTCGACCTCGGGGTCGTCGTGAGACTCTACCTCGGGATCGTCAGTGTCTACCTGAGGGTCGACTACCTCGACCTCGGTGTCGTCGTGAGAGTCTACCTCGTGATCGTCAGTGTCTACCTGAGGGTCGACTACCTCGATCTCGTTGTCGTCGTCAGACTCTACCTCGGGATCGTCAGTGTCTGCCTGAGGGTCGACTACCTCGACCTCGGTGTCGTCGTCAGACTCTACCTCGGGTTCGACTGTGTCTACATGAGGGTCGACTACCTCGACCTCGGTGTCGTCGTCAGACTCTGCCTCGGGTTCGACTGTGTCTACCTGAGGGTCGACTACCTCGACCTCGGTGTCGTCGTTAGACTCTACGTTGTGATCGTCAGTGTCTACCTGAGGGTCGACTACCTCGACCTCGGTGTCGTCGTCAGACTCTACCTCGGGTTCGACTGTGTCTACCTGAGGGTCGACTACCTCGACCTCGGTGTCGTCGTCAGACTCTACCTCGGGCTCGACATTGTCTACCTGAGTGTCGACTACCTCGACCTCGGTGTCGTCGTCAGACTCTACCTCGGGTTCGGCTGTGTCTACCTGATGGTCGACTACCTCGACCTCGGGGTCGTCGTGAGACTCTACCTCGGGATCGTCAGTGTCTACCTGAGGGTCGACTACCTCGACCTCGGTGTCGTCGTGAGAGTCTACCTCGTGATCGTCAGTGTCTACCTGAGGGTCGACTACCTCGATCTCGTTGTCGTCGTCAGACTCTACCTCGGGATCGTCAGTGTCTGCCTGAGGGTCGACTACCTCGACCTCGGTGTCGTCGTCAGACTCTACCTCGGGTTCGACTGTGTCTACCTGAGGGTCGACTACCTCGACCTCGGTGTCGTCGTCAGACTCTGCCTCGGGTTCGACTGTGTCTACCTGAGGGTCGACTACCTCGACCTCGGTGTCGTCGTTAGACTCTACGTTGTGATCGTCAGTGTCTACCTGAGGGTCGACTACCTCGACCTCGGTGTCGTCGTCAGACTCTACCTCGGGTTCGACTGTGTCTACCTGAGGGTCGACTACCTCGACCTCGGTGTCGTCGTCAGACTCTACCTCGGGCTCGACATTGTCTACCTGAGTGTTGACTACCTCGACCTCGGTGTCGTCGTCAGACTCTACCTCGGGTTCGGCTGTGTCTACCTGATGGTCGACTACCTCGACCTCGGTGTCGTCGTTAGACTCTACCTCGGGCTCGATATTGTCTACCTGAGGGTCGACTTCCTCGACCTCGGTGTCGTCGTCAGACTTTACGTTGTGACCGTCAGTGTCTACCTGAGGGTCGACTACCTCGACCTCGGTGTCGTCGTCAGACTCTACCTCGGGTTCGGCTGTGTCTACCTGATGGTCGACTACCTCGACCTCGGGGTCGTCGTGAGACTCTACCTCGGGATCGTCAGTGTCTACCTGAGGGTCGACTACCTCGACCTCGGTGTCGTCGTCAGACTCTACCTCGTGATCGTCAGTGTCTACCTGAGGGTCGACTACCTCGACCTCGGTGTCGTCGTGAGAGTCTACCTCGTGATCGTCAGTGTCTACCTGAGGGTCGACTACCTCGACCTCGGTGTCGTCGTCAGACTCTACCTCGGGTTCGGCTGTGTCTACCTGAGGTTGGACTACCTCGACCTGGTACCAGACCGCCGGTATAGGTACGCCTAGCCCTGCGCCTCAGTATGTACTTCATCAGGGAGCAGAACAGCTAGAGGGTGAGCAGCGCCACCGTCGTTACGGCCAGGAAGGCCGTAAGGAGCACAGGAACACTCCAACCAGATACTGCCTGGAGGCGCTCCAAGTACCCCACGGGTACCTCTGGCTCGTTCACCAATCCCTGCAGGCGGAGGATGTTCCGCACTACGTACACACAGCAAAAAAACTATCGCGCGTTTTTTGTACGAAACAAAATGACGCACCAGACGTGGAATAATGGAACAGTCAACATTTTCCTGTGAGATGGTGGTAGCCCTGATGTCCCTGCCTGTGGGTGTCCTCACCTATGTAATGGCAACGATATATCCTTCCGTATGTAGTACAGTAGATGGGATACGTAAATTGAGCATGTAAATGTAATATTCTGCACAGTAAGGCATATTGCAGTAATCATTATCTCTTGCAAAGTGTCAAATTCGTGGTGTAAAATAATATACTACATGGTAACTACGACACCCTGCTTCATACCGGCGGTGATTTATCTGTCTGCTGGTTTAGATTAATCAGCAACCTCACGTAATATGTAGTATCACCTGTGTGACTGATAACAGTATGTCACAAACCTGGCACCACATCATAGTATTTAGTAAACCAACATGAAAAGTAATGACTCTTTTCATGGATCTGCATTAGTTAACTTCCCTTTAACAGTGAAAATCAGATTTCTATATAACATGACCATAGACATGTTGTTGGAGGTTAAGAAAGTAATCTTTGACTGTAAATTTTATTATTTCAATACTTGGTATAACCTCGTCCCGTTGCCAACACTTCATTGAGCCTTCGAGGCATGGATGCCACTAACGTCTGCGTTAAGTTCCTACCAGAAGGGCTTCGTAGATGTTCCCATGCTTGTAAAGCATCATTTACGACTGTAGCACGACATCGATGTTGTCGGTCAGGCAGGCCTTTCTGCATGGCCGCCCATACGTGCTCTATCGGGATGAGATCAGGCGATTTTGCAGGATATGGCAACACTGTTATACGTAGATGGCGAGCATACCACGCCTTTACAACCCTGGATGTGTGAACTGGGCTGTTATCTTGGACGAGGTAAAATGGCTCCGGCTCTGGAAACAGCATAGCCCCCACTGAAGGTAGCAGGACCTCCTCCAGTATCTCAACGTATCTAGGTCCGGTCAAGTGGCCAGGCCCGACATCCACCAACTCACCGACACCAGCACCATGGATGGATCCAACCAAATAGTCCTGCACTGACGCGCGCGCCCACTCCTCCTGCTACCCACCACATGTTGTGTCTCGTATCTGGTTATATAAAATGTATAAAATTACATAAGACACACGTGTGTCTTAATCATATTAGTGCAACTGTTGCTGCAATATAGATTAAGATAATAACTAAGTAAATTAGAAAATATTAACTAACTTAATATATAATAATTATTCATTATGATATCACATCGTAAATGGAGATTATTGCTACAGTATTTACATATGCCGTATAAAGTGATCATGATCACTGTTAGTCACTTAAAAAATAATGAGTGTGCATAACTCAAATGTAATACTGCAGCACAACAGGACGTTTCAAGCAGCAAACGACTGTGGTGGCCGTGGCACCATGGTTTCAAAGCACTTCCGGAACGGTTGTTCATGTTGGCCTCACCATAAATTGTCATTATAAAATGGAAAATATGTTATATAGCATAACCTCGGTGTGTGTGTGTGTGTGTGTGTGTGTGTGTGTGTGTGTGTGTCTGAGAGAGAGAGACAGACAGACAGACAGAGAAAGAGCTAACCTGGTGTTAGGATGCCGCCAAACATGTTTGTTTGCAGGGGGACCATCGCTGCAGAAGGTTTTTTCATCACAAAAGATGACGTTCTCCCAAAACTGATGTGGCTTGTCCGCATACTCCAACGCATACTCCACCCTGCTCTCCATGTTTGCCTCACTTAACACAGGTTTTGTTGCTGGTATGCGACCACGTAGCCCCTCAGAGTGATGTCTGTTTCGGACAGTTTGAGGCGTGCACTGCAGACCAAGAGTATCCCGAATGTTGCTAGCGGGCGTGAAGGGGGCAGCAGCAATGACAGCTGCTATGGCCTAGGGAAAGGATGACATATTGCAAATATAACATGTGATGTGGTTATTTACATAACATCAAGTGGTCCAGTATACCTATATATGCAACATCATTACCTGATCATCTTCCGGGGTTGTGCAACGTGGGCGCCCACGCCGATGCCTGTTGTCTGTGTTGCCCAACTCTGCCTGTCGGCGAATCCATCGTGCTACGGTTGACCGGTGAATACCAAGACGTCTCCCAATTTCAGAGTCGCTGTAGCCCTCATTATGAAGCTGTAGAATAGCTTCACGTGTCGCTTGTGAGGTCTCCATGGTAAAATTAGATATACCACAAAAACAACCTTTCGACATTGGCTCGCAGTGAACTATACCCGCGCTGTTTCATTGTTTCAAAAATATATCGCATGTCTCATTACATTTCCTGCATGGACACGAAATGGCGGTGTAAGATAACCTTTATGGACTGCCACGAACCCAGATGTGCTATAGAATAATACAATATCAATAGTAAAACATATTCTTCCCAAATTACACCTATACAATATGAAGCTATTGTGTTTACCTGGCATCACATTGAGGTATGCTGCAGCTACCACATGCGGGGGTTGCCGCATATAGCTGTGTGTGTCTCACAGATATATTACACTCACCAATTCAAAAGTAGGGGTTCGTACTGCCTTGTATGATGTAATTTTATTGTTAATGATACAATGCCGCTCTTGTGGCACGTAACTTACATGGGTCTAGCATAGGACTCTGGAAACCTGTGGCTTCCAGGCACGTATACCAACCCTACCGGCATGGTACAACAGGTAGTTCAGTGATCATTACAGACGTCTTCAAACCCCCTCTGCGCGATAGTTTTTTTGTTGTGTGTACATGTAGAGTATATGTGCATGTAATTAATGACATATTTTTCAATAGTAGGTACGTAATAGTAGGAGGTGAGAGTACTGCTATCACTCGATCAACCGCCTGGATAATGTCCTTCAGTGATTCACTAACAAAGTGTGGAGTTACGACACTCTGGTACTGGTAAAGGAAAACAGCACAGGACAGATGTCTGCTCCAACACTGTCCATCCACACTATGGAGACCACTATGAATTTACCTGTCTGTGGCTCTGGACGGGCAGGTTTATATCATGAGATTCTCTCTCTCTCTCTCTCTCTCTCTCTCTCTCTCTCTCTCTCTCTCTCTCTCTCTCTCTCTCTCTCTCTCTCTCTCTCTCCGGGGAGTTCCTACACCCTTCTCATATCTCACAATTCGCACATGTCCCACGACACAATATTGCCTTGTGTCTGTACCAGTGCAGGGGACGTTTTACCTTCTGTTCCTTCTCAACACGATCCCAACACTGTCTGGACTGAGCAAATTGCACTTTTTCACTGTTGGCAAATGTTTCCTCTTCTCTCTCTCTCTCTCTCTCTCTCTCTCTCTCTCTCTCTCTCTCTCTCTCTCTCTCTCTCTCTCTCTCTCTCTGTCTTCCCCCGCCCCCATCTCTATCCTCTCATCGTCATCATATTCTTGTGTTAAGAGTGACGGTAGAGAGGCAACGATCTCATAATTCACTGTGGAATTATGGTATCATCGTCAGACGTGTGAAGGTTCTGATATCTCACTAAGTCTCTGGCAGAGCTGCCTCATCTGTTTTGTCAGTCAGGGTTTCCTCCGACCTGAGCTGACCTGGCCATAATGACTGCTCCAGAAGATTAAGACGATCACATCCTGTCAACCACTCGGACGCTTTGGTGGATAATTTAGCCATGGGTGATATCAGGCAGGTGATCTATCGTACGAAAGTGCTCTTTTCAGGCTCGTGCACGTACTGTCCCTTCATCCACGCAGAAATCCACAGTGTCCTATTTCACAGTAAAGGTCATGTAAACATAGATGAAAAATCATGGAAAACAATGAGGATCGGAGAACGAAGATTAACGGGTCTGAGATTCACGATATGCAGTTTCAAGATATAATACTGAACAACATATACATTTCATCATTCCTGCTATGAAACATAAAGTTAATAGACATATGGCACATTCCATTCTACTTAGACACGCACGTGCTCATTGGAATCACCAGCTATTATGAAGATGAGGACAACACTGTTAATGAACATAAACATGACAGCCAATACAAGGATATCAATAACCAACAAGATATAAGATTGACTTAAGTTCTACTAGTCTTGTGCACACAGCTATGGATGATGGTGTGTACCTGTATGAACTAGTGAGGTGTCTTAACACAAAGCACATTATTCATAGTCAACAGAACTAACGTTGTTTCAACTAAATATAAAACAACCCATCTGCCGCAGTTAGTGTCCCAGGCTATAATAAGTTGCCAAATATCTCACTAGCCTTGGAAAACCTCCTACACACGAGCCTCTCACGCTCCGGAGGAACACCATATCTTAGCTGACGACAATCGTACTGTCACCCTGGGTTAGTCCCAGCTACCTCGTCTCTCTACTCATGAGACACTATGACACACGAGGGTTAATATCCTCTAGCAAAAACGTGTTATCGTCCTAAACAACAGTGTCAGAAGTGGAACTTTATCCACAACTTATCTCTTGTCCCCCCTGACTCTTCCCCAGTGACCTCAACCCGTGGAACAATAAGCTTTAGAATATCTTATTGTTCTCCAGCTGTTAACCGTGTTATAGATCATCACTACCTCTGTTGTCTGGCAGTCCCATGTACTCCCATGTAGTGTCGTTGCTCTTTCCGTGGAAGGTGATCTCGGGTGAGACCAATTAACCTTCTTGGCTTCTTTAGTCACTAAACCTCTAATATATACCTTATTCTTCAGAGTTTACATATGCGACTTGAGTATATGATGCATGACAGTGGAATGATCTCACAGTCTTACCATAACACTGATTGTATCATATCAGCCACAATCTTACTATAACAGATATGCGTGTACATTTATCAGTGTCTTTCTTTCTATCTGCTTATCTGTTCTAACATGTAAACGAAACTAACGAAATCGAAGCCAGATTTTATGTGCCCTGAACTACCCCTTTATGTCGTGGGGTTCGCTGCTGGTTGTTGGGTGTTGGGGGCTTGGGGTTGATCCCCCCCCACCCCCCCAAGGAATGTATGGCAAAGATACATGTGCCCACCCACGCTGGGCCTAGCTGTTCCCGCCAGTGGCCAAGACTTATCCTCCAGGCCGGCGGATGAATGAAGAAACTTGTGAAGGGTATAGGGCACAGGTCATCCTCGACGACCTCACCTCTCTCATATTAAAGACACGTTAAAGTTATCAAATCTATGTAATGCAAAATTTTTGTTCTTATTAACATGCTTA
Source organism: Panulirus ornatus (assembly GCF_036320965.1). Lineage (NCBI taxonomy): Eukaryota > Metazoa > Arthropoda > Malacostraca > Decapoda > Palinuridae > Panulirus > Panulirus ornatus. Next base: position 8,290,096 of record NC_092293.1, read on the forward strand.
AAGTACTTGATAAGAGACCACTCAACTATATTTCTATCCATGACTGATTAGTGTATATGATAACCTTAACACTGCTCCAGTTAGGTTGATGACCAAAGCTTTTGAGTTGGACAAATATTTCATTAGATCTTGACCATACTTATCACTGTTTATATGTTGTTTAATCATAGTATTAAGAACTATACCAGTTTAATCAGTGAAAAACTGATCACACTCTTTACAGAGGATATTGTAAACACAACCCTTCTCAAAAGTTGCAGAATCTTTTGTTATTAAACTGTCCCAGACCACAATCATTACTGCTGATGACTACATTGATATCAAAATGGTAAACAAAATAAGACGATAAAGCAAATTCGCGTAATAGGATATACGCAAAAGTTTTTGTTCACAAATGCTTCTTTAGGTTGAGCATTGTAAAGATTGCAAGATTGCAAGCTGAATCAAGGATATGTTTGGTATACTGTCATATGTGATAATTGTCATAGATGTTACTGAGCTCATCATCAATGAATTTTTTACTACATATATGAAATGGTCTAAGAAACGTTGATGAAAATATAGAACGTTTCACTTTGTTATGATAAGTAGAGCGGTAGTAAATGATATGAACAGACATATGTGGGTTTACGATATATGCTAAAATCTAGGCTGTTTTCATCCCTATGAAAATTAGTCTAAGAATGCCAATGTCTCAATTTCAAGAGTGAGCTTTATTTAGTTTATCAAACAAGCCATATTAGTAAGAAGTAAATCTTTATTTCTATCAATAGGCCACAAATAAGGAATATCATCAAAGTATCGGTACTATTTGATATCATTACGCAAGAAGCCATAAAGTATATTGCTTACAACAAATTCCATACGTGACTTACCTCACGCCCCAGGTTATCATGATGATGTATGGCAAATCCTCTCCTAGCCCTCCTTAAATAATCTATATATGGAATTTTTTGAAAGCAAGACAGCATTTCTTGCTTTTTCCTGACCTATCCGATTTAGATGAGTAATAATTCATTATCATTTACTGATTTATAATCTTCAGACATTCAAAGTCTTTTTTTATTTAGTAAACAGCATAAATTTCTTTTTCTTCTATAAAAAAATTTTGTTTCCCTAAAAAATCTATCCAAGTCATCTTGAGAAAATACCACTGAAGTTCATGGTTTATGTTTCTCCAAAACACAAAATCTACTGGGTTTTCCTGTTATCACAATTCCATTTTTCATTTTGGACAGACTGTTCATTTTGGTAACTTACCTTCTTACAAGACTCGCCCTAGTTACCTGTCCTGTGAAAGACTTTCTACTCCAGCAGATCCATGTTTTACTGCCATACAACAACGTACATTTCGCTGCTTCTTTCAACAACCTGCCAAACTTGACAAGTGAAATATATTCCTTTCTTTACTCTCCTTATTGCTGGGGCAACGTGCCTGTTCTTCCAGCCTCCTGTGCCTGAGTCATCCTTCTCCATCCTTGCTGGCAGTATTCCTCCAGTATTCAAACCTCAGTAACTTCATCTTTCCATCCAGCCACATTCTACATTCAGACTCCATTTCTCAAACGTAACGACCTTACGTTTACTTCCATCCACTTTCCGTTTTCTCCTCTTACTTGTTTTTCTTCATGCATTTAATGATCCCTGTCCAGTTTTGTTAATTCTTCAACAAATTACCTTTTCAACTTCAGTTCCTTCCGGCAGACATTAACTCTATACCACAACTTCCAGTGACAGTTGTAAGCTACTCTCACCATCTATTATTGTACTGTATATGTTAAACAACCTTGGGGACAACACATAACAGCAGCAGAACTTTATACATAGTAGGTTATAGTCAGCAACCGGCCAGGGTGGTACTACCATCCCGACTTAGGACTGTTACAGTGGTACCCGGAACCATCTTACATCCTCCGTGTCAGTAATGTGTGGACACCAGCCGCCCAGGGAAGTACCGTCATCCTGACTTAAGAGTGTTAAAGTGATGCTGGAAACCATCTTCCAGCCTGTGTGTCAAGATTGCTGGTCTTACTTTCTCTCTCATTATAACTAAGCTGCCGGGCGGCTGGTCTTAACCTGCACCACACACCTCTCCTCCTTTGTATAGCTTTACCTTTACTGTGAATCGAGAAACTTGATATGATTTATGGCGAGGCAGGAGGGAGGGAGTAATGATGGTGGGTAGGGAGTTATTGATTGGTTTCTCATCTTCATACTTCTTTGCTGGTTTTACTTCCACCTTCTTTATTCCCTTTTAGTGAAAGGGCAAATGAGATGTGTGTGTGTGTGTGTGTGTGTGTGTGTGTGTGTGTGTGTGTGTGTGTGTGTGTGTGTGTGTGTATTTCACTATACTCCTCTTGATTTTGGCTACACAGCGGATAAAAGAATCAAAAGTCACCCTAAGGGAAGATATGTGTCATCGTCGCTTAACGAAACAGTACAGTCTCACGAAAACATTTTATCTTCAAAGGAGTCCTCGTGTCCCTGCTACTGAGTGCAAAGCAACCTTGAAGCTGCAGGAACCCTTAGATAAGGGGTCCAAATGTCGTATGAAAACCGGTTGTAGTAATACATATATTCCTTTTGGTGTGGAGGAATGGATAGACGTATTTACCACTACCACAAGTTCCAAATAAACATATGCTGATCTCCTTATAAAGAGTTCAAAGTAACATCAAGACAAAGACGATATGAATCCATCAACGTTGTGATGCCAGACACAGAGAGAGTGGTCAGCTCCTGATAAGGTTGGAGACCCGGTGAGTGCTGGCATATTGACCATGACGTAACTGGGAACTGTAGTGGACACTCAGGGTGGCGGAGGCTCCTCCCTGGCGTTTGATGTCCATTATACTCTAACTCGAGTATACCTAATAGTAGTTACATGTTTGATATTGAATTGACTATCATCTCACCTGAATGCCAAGTACACACTTGAGTTCCACAAACCAACTTAAGAGCATGATATATATTGCATAAAACTATCAAAAGCCCAATACTGAGCAAACAGGGAAGACATCAGAGTGATATATGAAATTATTAAGACAACATTTGCCGTCCTACACTTCCATACCCCACAACACTAGGGCTACACTGGCCGACCAGGTCACCTCCCCCGTGTCGACACACACTGAAGGTACACTGGCCGTACAGTGTCCACACAAGGACACCTGAACGCCGCCCAGTAGTCGATCAAGAGCAAGTTTAGGTGGATATATAAATTTACCCACTAAAGTAAAGAAATTTGCAAATAACGTGAAACGTGAGTCCACGTTTGTTTAAAACGCATTGACCGATTTACCACATACAAGGAACTGACACACATTAACAGTGTCTCAACTGAGTGATGAGAAAAATCAACGGATTATAACCTGAATCAGCAGCAGGAAAAAATCATCATCACATTCTCACTGATCCATCAGTGAGTTAATGAGTCACTAACACCCAGAACACGTCTTACTAATGCTGGATATATCTCCACATATATCAAGTCCAGGTTCTAAGACATTATGGGGTGTTGTACCGCCAGATGTTTATTATAAACTTATGATAGACTACTCCGTTGTGCCATACTGGAACCATTCTTTGGTTTTCGTTATCATTTTAACAGAAGTCTGCTGTGTGATTAGTTATTGTTCTTCCTTACGTTGTTTATAAGGCTGCACCATCACCCAATACTATATTTTGCTTATCTTCCTATACTTCCCCGCATCCTTCATGCGCCCTTCTTCATTTAACTTCCATTCGCTATCACGTGGTCTTAATCACAACTACATCATGTATGTAAATACCTCCAAGTATCATTCAGTCGTCTTGGTCACTGGGTCCTCTCCCATCCCTTGAGCAAACCCAATGTAAGAATACTTTTGTTCATAAGGAAACTGGACATATTTCATTTGCCACCAAGAAAAGAGGCGGCGGCTTGAATGGAGCAATTATCAGCAACGTAATTGTTGTGCTTGGCATATTTACCAGACCATGTTTGGTCCACATCAACAATATCACATATTACAGAAACACTTATGTCGTGATAACTGTTGTGCACTGAGCGATTACCTTACCCAGAGGGCGGGGCCATTGTGCTTCATATGTGTATCTGAAATGTTTGGTATACACTGTCTTGATGGCCTGTAGAGTATTGTCATTGAAAGGGAATATATGAAAGCATTGCCTAATAATTTTTACATGATTCCAAGTAGAAGGACCTGGTTAATGGACATTTTAATGGTTGCAGTGACAGTTCATTGATTATATGTTAAAATAAACGTTTAAGTTTCTACAGACAGTGCTTTTAGTGGCCGGCTAGATTAACAGATACTATACGTAGAGAGAGAGAGAGAGAGAGAGAGAGAGAGAGAGAGAGAGAGAGAGAGAGAGAGAGAGAGAGAGAGAGAGAGAGAGAGAGAGAGAGAGAGAGAGAGAGAGGAACCATGCAACATTAAGGAATATCATAGAGACCAACAGATACAGACCACATACCGTCAGCATGTGTGGAGGCAGCCACCAAGCCTTGCGAGGGAACATAACACAAGGCACGTCCACAGTTGACGATACCATCGCTCTTTTAAGGGGGAAACTCCATTCCAACTTTAGAAGTTGTCGTAAACTATTGTGAAGATGGCTTGGCTATATTTGACTAGGATATCCAAGTAAAGGAAACACTGTCGTATGCAAACAGCAGCCATGTGAACTCCCACAGATGTTGTTTGTTGAATGATGCTTGTGAATATCTATAGTGACACATACATCACACATATCTATGATCATATATTGTTACATTTTGCATGGCTCTTTATGTTAACACATTATGAGGCCTTTAGAGTTGGAGAGTATCATTCCAGTAAGCACTGCTCTTTATCCTGCATTAACAATGACCCTCGAGGCTGGCAGTCGTTCACAGAATCATCATAGATTAATTCATTAAATCCTATATAATCTTCTGATAATATCTTAATTGTTACATATCATCCCATTCTACTTTCCTCTTCTTTTCTCCTCCACATCAGACACATATATCCTCTTTGTCAACCTCTCCTCTCTCATTCTCTCGGTATGTTCAGATCACCTCTGCGCACCCATCTTCAGCTCCGTCAACCATACCTTTCTTATTGCCACAGATGACAGAAGAGGGTGAATATGTTGGAAGTAGAATATTGGGGACAATATGTAGTGTGAGGAGGGTTATTCAAACAAGAAATTTTAGGGTAAGAGAGAGGTGAGGTAGTAAGAGGAGTATGTATGAGAGCTGAGGGATGTATGCTAAAATGGTGAGGACATAAGGAGAGGATGACAATATGGGTATACATTTCTGAAGTAAACATAATTTGAAAAACAGGTAAACCAAGTAGATGGGAGGATGGGGTGAAAGGGGCTTTGGGTGTACTGGGCCCGAACCGGTGCTGCCTTGTCAATACACAATTAAACAGCTATAGTGACATCATACACTACCGCAGACCCACCTTCAGCTGAAATCACTCACCCTTCCTTCTTCCTACTTCTCTCTTCACCAAGCCAATTGTCATGACTCTCTCTTCTCATACTCCTCCAAAGGAAGGAAAGAAAAGGAAGGCGGGAAAAATCTGCCATCCTGTCATCAAACACATTCAGCACTTCCTTAGATAAGTAACTCCGCCTCCTCTTCACCTCATCACTACCTGTTACCCAGTTTGCCCCTTCACCGATGTTCCCATTAGTTATACTAGTAATTTCCTTTTCCCTGAAGTTTGCTGATACCTGCTCACACTAACACTTATTTTCTCTTTTTCTCAGCGCTGCATATTCCTCCTGACGTCTTGCCCTTTCTCTTTACATCAAACAATCACTTTCATTCCTCTCCTTAGATAACGCCCATACAACTCTCTTTTTTCTTTAATAAGCAACTTTACTTCATCACAGCACTCCATACCGTTTCTCACCTGCCCACCTCCACCTTTTGTATGCCACATATTTTGCACATGCCAGAACTGTTTCCCTGAATACATACCTCCCGTTCCTTATCCACTCCCCTAGCTTCGTTTACTCTCACATTTTGCTATTCTGCACTCAGTCTCCCCGGGCATGTCTTCACACGTCTCTTGTCCAAGCTCACTTACTTTCATCACCCTATTCTCACTCATATCATTTCCTCTTTTCCGAAAGCCTCTACACATCTTCACCCTTACCTCGACCACTTAATGATCAGACATCCCACCAGCTGCCTCTCTCAGCACATCCACATCCATTTTTACACTACATTTCAGGATGAGTCTAATAGCCAGCCAGGAAGTTGAAGAGAAAGAAAAATTTTATGCCTTATGATACGGGTTCTTACTTAATGGTCAGCTGTTTATAATCGCCAAGTCGAAGTATACTTATATGAGTATATATACTTACTCCTTTACTTATCTACATCTTAATACATACATACATACATACATACATACAAATCTCCAACAACCAGGATCGAACCCGGCGCCCTTGTGTAAGAAGAGGGAATGCTACCACTAGGCTATGGGCCTGGCAAAATAGGAAATAACGTTATTCGAATACTATGTACTCGAATACCCTTCGTCTCACTTTGGTGAGCAACGGGGCTACACCGGTCATTTCCCAACAGGCGCACATAGCCAGCAGATGGCATTTTACCGAACCTAATTATAGATTGAGAGGTTTATTATTTTCTTAAGCGAAAAGTCCTTGTTTCCAAGTTCTGGAGAAATTAAAGTACATTTCAATGTAAACATGAAGTAAAAAGTATAGAAATTTAACGTTTTCCCCGACGCCGTCTCCAATCAGTACTGTTTACTATCTGCTTGGGACTCCGCGATGACCTTCAAGTCTCGAACCAGGCGGGGGCGTGGGTACTGGTCAATGAAGTAAAGAGTATAGAAATTCAACGCTTTTCCCGATGTCGCCTCTCCACTCTGCTATCTGTTTGGGACTTCGCGATGACTTTCAAGTCTCGGATCAAAGAAAGCAGACTGGGGCGCTGGAATTGGTCAATATCAGTGGCGAGATGGACAAGCTGGCACAGGCGGTGTCGGACTCCGTCGTCCTTCTGATCCTCAGCCAATTGGGCAATGAGGTACCCGAAGGAGTAGACGTCGTTAGCGGGAGCAACTGGCTCTTCCTCCATGACTTCGGGGGCCATCCAGGGACATCGCGCTGGGTCACCTGTTATAGAAGGCACGTCACCAGCGTAACTGCTCAGACCGTAGTCGATGATATGGAAGACTGGGCCATGGTGGCGGGTCTGGGTTACGGTAACATTATTCATCTTGAAGTCAAGATGAATGACCCCCTTATCATGAATTTCTTGAAGTCTCTTCCCAATGGAGATGAGAGACTCAATAACCTCCTGGCCGCTGCAGTTTTCTATATAGCTGACGTAGTTTTGACCAGTGTAGGACATCAGGAGTCTTGCTGGATGGAAAGCCAGACCCTTGACCAATGGGGCCCCTCCAGCGCCGGACAGGTAGATCTGAATGTCAGCTTCGCGAAGGAGAGCGTACCTCTCGTCGTTTTTCTTCATGGTTTTAAGGACCCCATATTCATAATTGAAGCGAACGAGCTGAACTGATCCATTGCCGCCCTCGCCAATATCGGAAACGATTCGAATCCACCTTAACTGGTCCTCGCTGAGGATGTAGTCCTGAAGGTCTGCCTCCAAGCTGAGATCGGCCACGTCTAGGGAAGAGTAGGCAGTTGGTGGGCTGGTGGGTTGGGATGCGACTGGAGGGAGGGATTCAGTTGATGGATGTGTGGGTTGTGCCACGAGTGGAGGGGGGGATGCAATGGGTGGGTTTGTGGGTTGGGCCACGACTGGAAGGGGGGATGCAGTTGGTGGGGGTGTTGGTTGGGCCACGAGTAAAGGGGGGGATGCAGTTGGTGGGGGTGTGGGTTGGGCCACGAGTGGAGGGGGGGATGCAGTTGGTGGGTGGATGAGTTGGGCCTCGACTGCAGTTGCTGGTGGGGTGGGTTGTTGCACGGTGTTGGGGGAGTCTACAACGTCCCCACAGGTGACTAGTATTTGTATCCCGCGAGCTGCAAGTCTCTCCCGCAGAGCGGCAGCATTGCGGGCAGCAACAAGGCGGTTCACTCTCGCCTGCCGCTCGTCCACCACATGCTCCTGACGAGTGCGACGGCGTTCCCGACGAACGGTGTGCCGGCCACGCCACGCAATAGCCTGTTGACGCTCCCAGTGGCTCGCTCTTCTTCGGGTTTCGACGATTCGAGTAACTCGGTCCATAGGAGGGGTATATGTTTTTGTCCTTTGATGAGATTTGACTAGACCCATCAATTTCATATACGTGTTGAGCCAAAAATATGTTGGTATTTAGTAAAGATAGAAACAGTTAACATATATAGTGGTGTTATGTAGTTAAGATAGAAACAGTTAACATACTCTGGCTAAGATAGAAACCTAAGGACATAAGGAACACAAAGGTGTTGTGAACATGTCATGAATTTGAGATGAACATAAGCGTAGTGGACATTCAATGATAAAGGTGAGGATGGGCTTAACTTATGGTGAAGAAAAGGGTGCAGTAAACAAATAATGAACATTAGGTAGTAATGTACATGTCATGTCACGTAAATGTGTGGTGAACATATGATGAACGAAAGGGTGTAGTGAACATGTATTGAACATAAGTGGGTAAAGAGCGTATGATTAACGTTATAGTGTGGTGAATATTAAGTGATGAACATGATGTAGGCTTAGCAGATGATGAACATAAGGGGTGTAGTGAACAGATGATGAACATAAAGGGTGCAGTGATCATATAGATGAATAAATAGATAGAATTATAGATTGAGAGATTTATCATTTTCTTAGGCGAAAGGTCCTTGTTTCCAAGTTCTGGAGAAATTGAAGTACCTTTCAATGGAAACATGAAGTAAAAAGTATAGAAATTTAACGTTTTCTCCGGTATCGCCTCTCCAGTCTGCTATCTGTTTGTGACTTCGCGATGACCTGCATGTGTCGGAATGATATAAGGAAGAAATGGCAAGGAATGATTAAACAGGAAAGCGATGGAAACGAAGAACATTTGCTCCAAGGATCATGGTGGTGGTGGAGGTGTTGGCCAGGGTGGTGGCTGGAGTTGTCTGTCGGTCCGTCAGGTGTGATGATGGCGAAACGTCTACAAGGGACGGGTGGCGGGCGGATGATGGACATCTTCCCTTTACTTCCCTACGAATGATATTCATTATTTCTATTTCTGAAGCGCTGAACTTTAAATACTGCAGACTTGCCAGCCATGTCACAGCCAGTTGGAAGGTATGTAAACCACAGACACACTTAGAGAGGGCGTTAGTGTGAAGATAGATTTATAAACCCGCCATATTTCGCGAGTAATATGCAGCAATATGATCCTTCCCCCTGCAACAATAGTACAGCCAGCCATGGTCATCACTACAGGAGACACCCTTCAACGCATCTTCACTACACCTTGAACCATACGTCACCTTCAACCCTCAACAAATGCAGAGCGGAACTACAACCCTGTTGTAGGGTTTGACCTGAGGTCAACCTCCCTACATTCTCATCTTCACTACAACCGAAAGACAAACAGACAGACAGACAGTCAGATAGAGGGCGTGAGAGAGAGAGAGAGAGAGAGAGAGAGAGAGAGAGAGAGAGAGAGAGAGAGAGAGAGAGAGAGAGAGAGAGAGAGAGAGAGAGAGAGAGAGAGAGAGAATGAATGATATCAATAGCGATAGAGAGTTAGAGAGAAGAAAGAAAACGAGAGAGAGAGAGAGAGAGGGGGGGGGGGAGCGACTGATATCGATAGAAACAGAGAGGGAGAGAGAAGACACAGCCTTAGGCCCCCGGGGTCCTCCTGGACGTTCTCTCATAAGACTGGATGGAGCGCCTCTGAGAGTTGCTGTACATTCTGGAGGAAAGCCTGGTGTTTTCTCTAATGAGCCACAGCACCTCTTTCTTGGCCGGCTGCACATCTTCCCTTCGTCCGACAATATCGATTGTCTTGTGCTCCTCCGCCATCCCGGGCACGTAAATGTCAACACAATACTTATTTCTAATGACCTGCACGGTTTGCCCTGATCTACTAATAACTACACCATGAAGACTGGGGTCAACATTCACCATTCGTAAGACGTTCCCACACGGCCAAATTCTGGAAGGACGAACCCTGGACGAAGTATTGTTCACTTCCGCGAGGAGGTCGATACCACTAGGCCGAGACAGGTCCACCAGACGCTGCAGTTTTAGGCAAGCCTGAGTGACCCCTTGACGACCTCCTTGTAGGATGATATAGTTCCTTCTCGAGGAGAACTTAATCTTAATAACAAATTCGTCCTCAATAGATGGGGTTTCCTTGTGGACTAACTCTCTCTCTTCAGCTGGCATCTCCAGAAACTCCAACCATTTGGTGACGCCAGCATTTGGTGACTAGATGGAATGAAGAAAGAAATGAAAGGGTGTATGAGAGATGTAGTATGTCAAGGGATGTAGATGGAATGAATTTTGGAGTGGTAGAATAGGTGAAACGTAATATTTTGAAGTGGTTTGGGCATGCGGAAAGAATGCAAGACTGTACGTTTACATGAAGTGTATGATAGTACATTTAAAAGGATTGGTGTAAGTGGAAGACCATTTGTGACGTAGGCAAATAGCGTGGAGGAATACTGGAGAGAGAGAAACCGGGGAAGAATGTGTGGAATGGTATATGCGAAGGAGGCATGTAAGGACAGGGATAACTGGAGTCTCTTGCTCTGGCCAACCCTTGATGGGAGTTTTCAGAGGGAATGGACGTCAGAGACATCGATAGATAGATAGATAGATAGATAGAGATAGATAGGTTATCAGTCATATTATGATTTGATTGCTATGCAATGAAGTCAGTCATGATCATAATTGTTATATCACATGACACTTTAATTAATTCCGCAAATTAAGATACCTTGAAACCACTGACAGGGAAAGTTTATGAAAGACCTGACGCATATGCTTCAAATTATTTATCTGATGACAAAATTTATAGGTAAGATAAAAGTTTGAAATTAGGAATCATTTCACGACGGTGACCTCAGATTTTCCTCATCTGTAAGATATTCAGACGTCCTTTATGAGTTAAAAAGCTCATATTTTGCCTTATTGTATTCTGAGCAACTCAAACGTCTCTACAACGAAATACTCAATTCTCAAAATAGATTCGAACAACAATCCTAAAGTGTCAGAGTTTATATCAAATTTAAATAAACTGCTCGAAACAACTGCATGTTTCCAGTGTACTGTGGTATTCCAACCTAACATTTTTGCATCATATATGTGGAAATACTTCCCAGTTTTTCTCCATTCAAACTCACCTCCCAATTGACTTGACCCTCAACCCTACTTATTAGGTACAGTAGGGTTGAGGGTCAAGTCAATTGGGAGGTGAGTTTGAATGGAGAAAAACTGGAGGAAGTGAAGTGTTTTAGATATCTGGGAGTGGATCTGTCAGCGGATGGAACCATGGAAGCGGAAGTGGATCATAGGGTGGGGGAGGGGGCGAAAATTTTGGGAGCCTTGAAAAATGTGTGGAAGTCGAGAACATTATCCCGGAAAGCAAAAATGGGTATGTTGGAAGGAATAGTAGTTCCAACAATGTTGTATGGTTGCGAGGCGTGGGCTATGGATAGAGTTGTGCGCAGGAGGATGGATGTGCTGGAAATGAGATGTTTGAGGACAATGTGTGGTGTGAGGTGGTTTGATCGAGTAAGTAACGTAAGGGTAAGAGAGATGTGTGGAAATAAAAAGAGCGTGGTTGAGAGAGCAGAAGAGGGTGTTTTGAAATGGTTTGGGCACATGGAGAGAATGAGTGAGGAAAGATTGACCAAGAGGATATATGTGTCGGAGGTGGAGGGAACGAGGAGAAGAGGGAGACCAAATTGGAGGTGGAAAGATGGAGTGAAAAGGATTTTGTGTGATCGGGGCCTGAACATGCAGGAGGGTGAAACGAGGGCAAGGAATAGAGTGAATTGGAGCGATGTGGTATACAGGGGTTGACGTGCTGTCAGTGGATTGAATCAAGGCATGTGAAGCGTCCGGGGTAAACCATGGAAAGCTGTGTAGGTATGTATATTTGCGTGTGTGGACGTGTGTATGTACATGTGTATGGGGAGGGTTGGGCCATTTCTTTCGTCTGTTTCCTTGCGCTACCTCGCAAACGCGGGAGACAGCGACAAAGTATAAAAAAAAAAAAAAAAAAACTTCCCAGTTTCATAAAAATTTTGAAAAAGTTTTCACTCTGAAAATAAATATATGCTACATTAACGTTTTGGAGCAATACATTGATTAAGGTTCACAATTTTTATTTTGATAAGTAAAAGTATAATGGCAAGAGCGTGACATAACATCAAATTTTGACAAACTGTGGAACCCACCTGTGTCCCATTAATAAAGTCATTCCCCCGATATCCAAAGAACAATTTAGTACATTTTCCTCTTTCTCTCTATATGGTTTTACAAAATCTATACTTTCACTCCACTTCCTTTCAAACACAATTACTTTACTTTTACTTGCACTTATCTCCAATCTCCTTCGCTTACACACATCAGCACACTTACAATCTTATGCAACTCCTCTTCACTCTCCGCAAACAACACTGTATCATCCGCAAACAGGCTTGCAATTAGCCAACACATCTCACCGCTAAACTCCATCTCAGCCCAAAAAATCCCTAGTTTTGCTTTCATCTCTCTTATCACTCCATCGATATAATTGTATATTTATTTTACATCGATTTTACTTAATCGCCGTCTCCCGCATCAGCGACGAAGTGCGAGGAAACAGAAGAAAGAATAGCCCAACCCACCCACATACACATGCATATACATAAAGGCCTACACGCACATATACATACCTATACATTTCAGTGTATACATACATATACATACACAGACATAAACATATATACACATGTACATATTCATACTTGCTGCATTCATCCATCCCGTCGCCAACCCGCCACACGTGATATAGCACCCCCCTCCCCCCACGAGGTAGCGGTAGGAAAAGGCAGAAAAGGCCACATTCGTTCACACTCAGTCTCTACTTTCCATGTGTATTGCACCGAAACCACAGCTCCCTTTCCACATCCAGGTCCCCCCTCAAAATTTCCATGGTTTACACCAGACGCTTCACATGCCCTGGATCAATCCACAGACAGCACGTCGACCCCGGTATACGACCCCCGGTCGTTCCCATTCACTCTTCCTTGCACGCCTTTCACCCTCCTGTATGTTCAAGCCCCGATGGCTCAAAATATTTTTGACTCCATCCTTCCACCTCCAATTTGGTCTCCCAGTTCTCTTCGTTCCCTCCACCTCTGACACATATATCCTCTTTGTCAATCTCTCCTCACCCATTCTCCCCATGTGACCAAACCAATTCAATACACCCTCTTCTGCTCTCTCAGCCACATTCTTTTTATTACCACACATCTTTCTTACCATTTCATTACTCACTCGATCAAACCATCTCACAACCACATATTGTCCTCAAACATCTCATTCCAACACATCCACCCTCCTCCGCACAACCCTATATATAGCCCATGCCTCGCAATCATATAACATTGTTGGAGCCACTATCCCTTCAAACACACCCATTTTTGCTTTCCGAGATAACGTTCTCGACTTTCACACATTCTTCAACGCACCCAGAACCTTCACCACCTCCCCCACCCTCTGACTCACTTCCGCTTCCATGGTTCCATCCGCTGCTAAATCCACTCCCAGATATCTAGAACACTTCACTTCCTCCAGTTTTTCTCCATTCAAACTTACCTCCCAATTAACTTGTCCATCAACTCATTTCAACCTAATATCCTTGCTCTTATTCATATTTACCTTAAGCTTCTTTTTTCACACTACCAAACTCAGTCACCAACTTCTACAGATTCTCACCCGAATCAGCTACCAGCGTTGTATCATTAGCAAACAACAACTAACTCACTTCCCAAGCCCTCTCATCCACAACAGACTGCACACTTACCCCTCTCTCCAAAATTCTTGAATTCACCTCCCTAACAACCCCATTCATAAACAAATTAAACAACCATGGAGACATCACGCACTCCTGCTGCAAACCGACATTCACTGAGAACCAATCACTTTCCTTTCTTCCTTCTGGTACACATGCCTTACATCCTCGATAAAAAAAACTTTTCACTGTTTCTAGCAACTTGCCTCCCACACCATATACTCGTATTACCTTCCACAGAGCATCTCTATCAACTCTATCATATGCCTTCTCAAGATTCATAAATACTACATAAAAATCCATTTGTTTTCAAAGTAATTCTCACATACATTCTTTAAAGCGACCACCTGATCCACATATCCTCTACGACTTCTGAAAACACACTGCTCTTCCCAATCTTTTACTCTGTACATGCCTTGACCCTCTTAGTCAATACCCTCATCAGGCACTTCACCATGAACCATACATACATTAGATATTCTCACCAACCAGTCAACAACATAATCACCCCCTTTACTAATAAATTCCACTGCAATACCATCCAAACCTGCCGCCTTGCCGGCTCTCATCTTCCGCAAAGCTTTCACTACTTCTCTGTTTACCAAATAATTTTCCCTGACCCTCTCACTTCGAGAACCACCTCGACCAAAATACCCTATATCTTCCACTATATCGTCTAACACATTCAACAAACCTTCAAAATAATCTTTCCATCTCCTTCTCACATCACCACTACTTTTTATTATCTTCCCCATTAGCTCCCTTCACTGATGTTCCCATTTGTTCTCTTGCCTTACGCACTTTATTTGCCTTCTTCCAAAACATCTTTTTATTCTTACTAAAATCTAATGATACTATCTCACCCCAACTCTCATTTGCCCTCTTGTTCACCTCTTGCACCTTTCTCTTAACATCCTGCCTCTTTCTTTTGTTTATTTCCCAGTCATATGCACTATTTCCCTGCAAAAATCGTCCAAATGCCTCTCTCTTCTCTTTCATTAATAATCTTACTTCTTCATCCCACCAATCACTACCCTTTCTAATCTTCCCACCTCCCACGCTTCTCATGCCACAAGCATCTTTTGCGTAAGCCATCACTACTTCCCTAAATACATCCCATTCCTCCCCTACTCCCCTTACGTCCTTTGCTCTCACCTTTTTCCATTCTGCACTCAGTCTTTCTTGGTAATTCCTCAAACAGGTCTCCTTCCCAAGATCACTTACTCTCATCATTCTCTTCACCCCAACATTCTCTCTTCTTTTCTGAAAACCTCTACAAATTCTCAACTTCGTCTCCACAAGATAATGATCAGACATCCATCCAGTTGTACCTCTCAGCACATTAACATCGAAAAGTTTCTCTTTCAAGCGCCTATCAATTAACCCGTAATCCAATAATGCTCTCTGTACATCTCTCCTACTTATATATGTATACTTATGTATATCTCTTTGTGACCAGGTTTTTCCCAATCACTAATCCTTTCTCAGCATACGAATCTACAAGCTCTTCACCATTTTTGTTTACAAAACTGAACACCACAGGTACACCAATTATTCCCTCAACTGCCACATTAATTACATTTGCATTTAAATTACCCTTCACTATAACCCGGTCTCATGCATCAAAACTATTAAGACACTCACTCAACTGCTCCCAAAACACTTGCTTCTCATGACCTTTCTTATCATACCCCGGTGCATAGGCACCAATTATCACCCATCTCTCTCCATTCACTTTCAGTTTTACCCATATCAATTTACTTTCTTATACTCTATCACACACTCCCACAACTCCTGGTTCAGGAGTAGTCCTACTCCTTCTTTCGCTCTTCCTTAATTTACTCCCAAAACATTCACAGACAACTCTTCCCCTTTACCCTTGAGCTTCGTTTCACTCAGACCCAAAACATCCAGTTCCTTTCCTCAAACATACTACTTATCCCTCCTTTTTTTTCATCTTGTTTACACCCACACAACCCAGTCTGAGCCCAATACAGACAACCCAATCTGAGCCTTCGAGGATTATGAGCACTCCCCGCATGACTCCTTCTTCTGTTTCCCCTTTTAGAAAGTTAAATTGCTATGAGGGGAGGGTTTCTAGCTCCCCGCTCCCGTCTCTTTAGTTGCCTTTGACGACACTCAGAAAATGCGTGGGAAGTATTTTTTCTTCCCTATCCCCAGGGATATATATATATATATATATATATATATATATATATATATATATATATATATATATATATATATATATATATATATATATATATATATATATATATATATATATATATATATATATATATATACATATATATATATATATATATATATATATATATATATATATATATATATATATATATATATATATATATATATATATATATATATATATATATATATATTCCCTGGGGATAGGGGAGAAAGAATACTTCCCACGTATTCCCTGCGTGTCGTAGAAGGCGACTAAAAGGGAAGGGAGCGGGGGGCTGGAAATTCTCCCATCTCGTTTTTTTTTTTTTTTAATTTTCCAAAAGAAGGAACAGAGAAGGGGGCCAGGTGAGGATATTCCCTCAAAGGCCCAGTCCTCTGTTCTTAACGCTACCTCGCTATTGCGGGAAATAGCGAATAGTATAAAAAATATATATATTTTTTTTTTTTTATTATACTTTGTCGCTGTCTCAAGCGTTTGCGAGGTAGCGCAAGGAAACAGACGAAAGAAATGGCCCAACCCCCTCCCCCCATACACATGTATATACATACGTCCACACACGCAAATATACATACCTACACAGCTTTCCATGATTTACCCCAGACGCTTCACATGCCCTGCTTCAATCCACTGACAGCACGTCAACCCCGGTATACCACATCGCTCCAATTCACTCTATTCTTTGCCCTCCTTTCACCCTCCTGCATGTTCAGGCCCCGATCACACAAAATCTTTTTCACTCCATCTTTCCACCTCCAATTTGGTCTCCCTCTTCTCCTCGTTCCCTCCACCTCCGACACATATATCCTCTTGGTCAATCTTTCCTCACTCATCCTCTCCATGTGCCCAAACCACTTCAAAACTCCCTCTTCTGCTCTCTCAATCACGCTCTTTTTATTTCCACACATCTCTCTCACCCTTACGTTACTCACTCGATCAAACCACCTCACACCACACATTGTCCTCAAACATCTCATTTCCAGCACATCCATCCTCCTGCGCACAACTCTATCCATAGCCCACGCCTCGCAACCATACAACATTGTTGGAACCACTATTCCTTCAAACATACCCATTTTTGCTTTCCGAGATAATGTTCTCGACTTCCACACATTCCTCAAGGCCCCCAGGATTTTCGCCCCCTCCCCCACCCTATGATCCACTTCCGCTTCCATGGTTCCATCCGCTGCCAGATCCACTCCCAGATATCTAAAACACTTCACTTCCTCCAGTTTTTCTCCATTCAAACTCACCTCCCAATTGACTTGACCCTCAACCCTACTGTACCTAATAACCTTGCTCTTATTCACATTTACTCTTAACTTTCTTCTTCCACACACTTTTCCAAACTCAGTCACCAGCTTCTGCAGTTTCTCACATGAATCAGCCACCAGCGCTGTATCATCAGCGAACAACAACTGACTCACTTCCCAAGCTCTCTCATCCCCAACAGACTTCATACTTGCCCCTCTTTCCAAAACTCTTGCATTTATCTCCCTAACAACCCCATCCATAAACAAATTAAACAACCATGGAGACATCACACACCCCTGCCGCAAACCTACATTCACTGAGAACCAATCACTTTCCTCTCTTCCTACACGTACACATGCCTTACATCCTATATAAAAACTTTTCACTGCTTCTAACAACTTTCCTCCCACACCATATATTCTTAATACCTTCCCCAGAGCATCTCTATCAACTCTATCATATGCCTTCTCCAGATCCATAAATGCTACATACAAATCCATTTGCTTTTCTAAGTATTTCTCACATACATTCTTCAAAGCAAACACCTGATCCACACATCCTCTACCACTTCTGAAACCACACTGCTCTTCCCCAATCTGATGCTCTGTACATGCCTTCACCCTCTCAATCAATACCCTCCCATATAATTTACCAGGAATACTCAACAAACTTATACCTCTGTAATTTGAGCACTCACTCTTATCCCCTTTGCCTTTGTACAATGGCACTATGCACGCATTCCGCCAATCCTCAGGCACCTCACCATGAGTCATACATACATTAAATAACCTTACCAACCAGTCAACAATACAGTCACCCCCTTTTTTAATAAATTCCACTGCAATACCATCCAAACCCGCTGCCTTGCCGGCTTTCATCTTCCGCAAAGCTTTCACTACCTCTTCTCTGTTTACCAAATCATTTTCCCTAACCCTCTCACTTTGCACACCACCTCGACCAAAAACACCCTATATCTGCCACTCTATCATCAAACACATTCAACAAACCTTCAAAATACTCACTCCATCTCCTTCTCACATCACCACTACTTGTTATCACCTCCCCACTTGCGCCCTTCACCGAAGTTCCCATTTGCTCCCTTGTCTTACGCACTTTATTAACCTCCTTCCAGAACATCTTTTTATTCTCCCTAAAATTTAAATATATATATATATATATATATATATATATATATATATATATATATTTTTTTTTCCTTTGTCGCTGTCTCCCGCGTTTGCGAGGTAGCGCAAGGAAACAGACGAAAGAAATGGCCCAACCCACCCCCATACACATGTATATACATACGTCCACACACGCAAAATATACATACCTACACAGCTTTCCATGGTTTACCCCAGACGCTTCACATGAACCGATATATATATATATATATATATATATATATATATATATATATATATATATATATATATATATATATATATATATATATATGTATATATCCATTCTGTACTCAGTCTCTCCTGGTACTTCCTCACATAAGTCTCCTTCCCAAGCTCACTTACTCTCACCACTCTCTTCACCCCAACATTCACTCTTCTTTTCTGAAAACCCATACAAATCTTCACTTTAGCCTACACGAGATAATGATCAGACATCCCTCCAACTGCACCTCTCAGGACATTAACATCCAAAAGTCTCTCTTTCGCGCGCCTGTCAATTAACACGGAATCCAATAACGCTCTCTGGCCATCTCTCCTACTTACATACGTATACTTATACATATCTCGCTTTTTAAACCAGGTATTCCCAATCACCAGTCCTTTTTCAACATATAAATCTACAAGCTCTTCACCATTTCCATTTACAACACTGAACACCCCATGTATACCAATTATTCCCTCAACTGCCACATTACTCACCTTTGCATTCAAATCACCCATCACTATAACCCGGTCTCGTGCATCAAAACCACTAACACACTCATTCAGCTGCTCCCAAAACACTTGCCTCTCATGATCTTTCTTCTCATGCCCAGGTGCATATGCACCAATAATCACCCATCTCTCTCCATGAAGGTGAGAACAATGGAAGTAAGGTGAGTGGTGGAGGAATGGGATGTATTTAGGGAATCAGTGATGGATTGCGCAAAAGATGCTTGTGGCATGAGAAGAGTGGGAGGTGGGTTGATTAGAAAGGGTAGTGAGTGATGGGATGAAGAAGTAAGATTATTAGTGAAAGAGAAGAGAGAGGCATTTGGACGATTTTTGCAGGGAAAAAATGCAATTAAGTGGGAGATGTATAAAAGAAAGAGACAGGAGGTCAAGAGAAAGGTCCAAGAGGTGAAAAAGAGGGCAAATGAGAGTTGGGGTGAGAGAGTATCATTAAATTTTAGGGAGAATAAAATGATGTTCTGGAAGGAGGTAAATAAAGTGCGTAAGACAAGGGAGCAAATGGGAACTTCAGTGAAGGGGGCAAATGGGGAGGTGATAACAAGTAGTGGTGATGTGAGAAGTAGATGGAGTGAGTATTTTGAAGGTTTGTTGAATGTGTTTGATGATAGAGTGGCAGATATAGGGTGTTTTGGTCGAGGTGGTGTGCAAAGTGAGAGGGTTAGTGAAAATGATTTGGTAAACAGAGAAGAGGTAGTAAAAGCTTTGCGGAAGATGAAAGCCGGCAAGACAGCAGGTTTGGATAGTATTGCAGTGGAATTGATTAAAAAAGGGGGTGACTGTATTATTGACTGGTTGGTAAGGTTATTTAATGTATGTATGACTCATGGTGAGGTGCCTGAGGATTGCCGGAATGCGTGCATAGTGCCATTGTACAAAGGCAAAGGGGATAAGAGTGAGTGCTCAAATTACAGAGGTATAAGTTTGTTGAGTATTCCTGGTAAATTATATGGGAGGGTATTGATTGAGAGGGTGAAGGCATGTACAGAGCATCAGATTGGGGAAGATCAGTGTGGTTTCAGAAGTGGTAGAGGATGTGTGGGTCAGGTGTTTGCTTTGAAGAATGTATGTGAGAAATACTTAGAAAAGCAAATGGATTTGTATGTAGCATTTATGGATCTGGAGAAGGCACATGATAGAGTTGATAGATATGCTCTGTGGAAGGTATTAAGATTATTTGGTGTGGGAGGCAAGTTGTTAGAAGCAGTGAAAAGTTTTTATCGAGGATGTAAGGCATGTGTACGTGTAGGAAGAGAGGAAAGTGATTGGTTCTCAGTGAATGTAGGTTTGCGGCAGGGGTGTGAGATGTCTCCATGGTTGTTTAATTTGTTTATGGATGGGGTTGTTAGGGAGGTGAATGCAAGAGTTTTGGAAAGAGGGGCAAGTATGAGGTCTGTTATGGATGAGAGAGCTTGGGAAGTGAGTCAGTTGTTGTTCGCTGATGATACAGCGCTGGTGGATGATTCATGTGAGAAACTGCAGAAGCTGGTGAATGAGTTTGGTAAAGTGTGTGAAAGAAGAAAGTTAAGAGTAAATGTGAATAAGAGCAAGGTTAGTAGGTACAGTAGGGTTGAGGGTCAAGTCAATTGGGAGGTAAGTTTGTGGAGAAAAACTGGAGGAAGTAAAGTGTTTTAGATATCTGGGAGTGGATCTGGCAGCAGATGGAACCATGGAAGCGGAAGTGGCTCATAGGGTGGGGGAGGGGGCGAAAATTCTGGGAGCCTTGAAGAATGTGTGGAAGTCGAGAAAATTATCTCGGAAAGCAAAAATGCGTATGTTTGAAGGAATAGTGGTTCCAACAATGTTGTATGGTTGCGAGGCGTGGGCTATGGATAGAGTTGTGCGCAGGAGGATCGATGTGCTGGAAATGAGATGTTTGAGGACAATGTGTGGTGTTAGGTGGTTTGATCGAGTAAGTAACGTAAGGGTGAGAGAGATGTGTGGAAATAAAAAGAGCGTGGCTGAGAGAGCAGAAGAGGGTGTTTTGAAATGGTTTGGGCACATGGGTTTGGAGCGCAAGGAAACAGACGAAAGAAATGGCCCAACCCACCCCCATACACATGTATATACATACGTCCACACACGCAAATACACATACCTACACAGCTTTCCATGGTTTACCCCAGACGCTTCACATGCCTTGATTCAATCCACTGACAGCACGTCAACCCCGGTATACCACATCGATCCAATTCACTCTATTCCTTGCCCTCCTTTCACCCTCCTGCATGTTCAGGCCCCGATCACACAAAATCTTTTTCACTCCATCTTTCCACCTCCAATTTGGTCTCCCTCTTCTCCTCGTTCCCTCCACCTCCGACACATATATTCTCTTGGTCAATCTTTCCTCACTCATTCTCTCCATGTGCCCGAACCATTTCAAAACACCCTCTTCTGCTCTCTCAACCACGCTCTTTTTATTTCCACACATCTCTCTTACCCTTACGTTACTTACTCGATCAAACCACCTCACACCACACATTGTCCTCAAACATCTCATTTCCAGCACATCTATCCTCCTGCGCACAACTCTATCCATAGCCCACGCCTCGCAACCATACAACATTGTTGGAACCACTATTCCTTCAAACATACCCATTTTTGCTTTCCGAGATAATGTTCTCGACTTCCACACATTCCTCAAGGCTCCCAGAATTTCGCCCCTTCCCCCACCCTATGATCCACTTCCGCTTCCATGGTTCCATCCGCTGCCAGATCCACTCCCAGATATCTAAAACACTTTACTTCCTCCAGTTTTTCTCCACAAACTTACCTCCCAATTGACTTGACCCTCAACCCTACTGTACCTACTAACCTTGCTCTTATTCACATTTACTCTTAACTTTCTTCTTTCACACACTTTACCAAACTCATTCACCAGCTTCTGCAGTTTCTCACATGAATCAGCCACCAGCGCTGTATCATCAGCGAACAACAACTGACTCACTTCCCAAGCTCTCTCATCCACAACAGACTTCATACTTGCCCCTCTTTCCAAAACTCTTGCATTCACCTCCCTAACAACCCCATCCATAAACAAATTAAACAACCATGGAGACATCACACACCCCTGCCGCAAACCTACATTCACTGAGAACCAATCACTTTCCTCTCTTCCTACACGTACACATGCCTTACATCCTCGATAAAAACTTTTCACTGCTTCTAACAACTTTCCTCCCACACCATATATTCTTAATACCTTCCACAGAGCATCTCTATCAACTCTATCATATGCCTTCTCCAGATCCATAAATGCTACATACAAATCCATTTGTTTTTCTAAGTATTTCTCACATACATTCTTCAAAGCAAACACCTGATCCACACATCCTCTACCACTTCTGAAACCACACTGCTCTTCCCCAATCTGATGCTCTGTACATGCTTTCACCCTCTCAATCAATATCCTCCCATATAATTTACCAGGAATACTCAACAAACTTATACCTCTGTAATTTGAGCACTCACTCTTATCCCCTTTGCCTTTGTACAATGGCACTATGCACGCATTCCGCCAATCCTCAGGCACCTCACCATGAGTCATACATACATTAAATAACCTTACCAACCAGTCAACAATACAGTCACCCCCTTTTTTTAATAAATTCCACTGCAATACCATCCAAACCCGCTGCCTTGCCGGCTTTCATCTTCCGCAAAGCTTTTACTACCTCCTCTCTGTTTACAGCTAGAAGTTATAGTTTTCTAAATTGTTTCTTACATTTTTCATATGTATATATGTATGTGTGTGTGTGTATATGTGCGTATGTATGTGTGTGTGTATGTGTATATATATATATATATTTATCTATATATATATATATATATATATATATATATATATATATATATATATATATATATATATATATATATATATATATATATATATATATTATCCCTGGGGATAGGGGTGAAAGAATACTTCCCACGCATTCCTCGCGTGTCGTAGAAAGCGACTAGAGGGGACGGGAGCGGGGGGCCAGAAATCCTCCCCTCCTTGTATTTTTTTTAACTTTCTAAAATGGGAAACAGAAGAAGGAGTCACGCGGGGAGTGCTCATCCTCCTCGAAGGCTCAGATTGGGGTGCCTAAATGTGTGTGGATGTAACCAAGATGTGAAAAAAGGAGAGATAGGTAGTATGTTTGAGGAAAGGAACCTGGATGTTTTGGCTCTGAGTGAAACGAAGCTCAAGGGTAAAGGGGAAGAGTGGTTTGGGAATGTCTTGGGAGTAAAGTCAGGGGTTAGTGAGAAGACAAGAGCAAGGGAAGGAGTGCAATACTCCTGAAACAGGAGTTGTGGGAGTATGTGATAGAATGTAATAAAGTAAATTCTCGATCAATATGGGTAAAACTGAAAGTTGATGGAGAGAAATGGGTGATTATTGGTGCATACGCACCTGGGCATGAGAAGAAAGATCATGAGAGGCAAGTGTTTTGGGAGCAGCTGAATGAGTGTGTTAGTGGTTTTGATACACGAGACCGGGTTATAGTGATGGGTGATTTGAATGCAAAGGTGAGTAATGTGGCAGTTGAGGGAATAATTGGTATACATTATCATTATTATTATTATTATTATTATTATTATTATCATTAATATCATTATTATTATTATTATCATTATTATTATTATTATCATTATTATTATTATTGTTATTATTATTGTTATTATTATTATTATTGTTATTATTATTATCATTATCATAATTATTACTATTATCATTATCATTATTATTATCATTATTATTATTATTATTATTATTATTATTATTATTATTATTATATATTATTATTATACTTTGTCACTGTCTCCCGCGTTTGCGAGGTAGCGCAAGGAAACAGACGAAAGAAATGCCCCCCCCCCCATACACATGTATATACATACGTCCACACACGCAAATATACATACCTACACAGCTTTCCATGGCTTACCCCAGACGCTTCACATGCCTTGATTCAATCCACTGACAGCACGTCAACCCCGGTATACCACATCGCTCCAATTCACTCTATTCCTTGCCCTCCTTTCACCCTCCTGCATGTTCAGGCCCCGATCACACAAAATCTTTTTCACTCCATCTTTCCACCTCCAATTTGGTCTCCCTCTTCTCCTTGTTCCCTCCACCTCCGACACATATATCCTCTTGGTCAATCTTTCCTCACTCATCCTCTCCATGTGCCCAAACCACTTCAAAACACCCTCTTCTGCTCTCTCAGCCACGCTCTTTTTATTTCCACACATCTCTCTTACCCTTACGTTACTCACTCGATCAAACCACCTCACACCACACATTGTCCTCAAACATCTCATTTCCAGCACATCCATCCTCCTGCGCACAACTCTATCCATGGCCCACGCCTCGCAACCATACAACATTGTTGGAACCACTATTCCTTCAAACATACCCATTTTTGCTTTCCGAGATAATGTTCTCGACTTCCACACATTCTTCAAGGCCCCCAGAATTTTCGCCCCCTCCCCCACCCTATGATCCACTTCCGCTTCCATGGTTCCATCCGCTGCCAGATCCACTCCCAGATATCTAAAACACTTCACTTCCTCCAGTTTTTCTCCATTGAAACTCACCTCCCAATTGACTTGACCCTCAACCCTACTGTACCTAATAACCTTGCTCTTATTCACATTTACTCTTAACTTTCTTCTTTCACACACTTTACCAAACTCAGTCACCAGCTTCTGCAGTTTCTCACATGAATCAGCCACCAGCGCTGTATCATCAGCGAACAACAACTGACTTCCCAAGCTCTCTCATCCCCAACAGACTTCATACTTGCCCCTCTTTCCAAAACTCTTGCATTTACCTCCCTAACAACCCCATCCATAAACAAATTAAACAACCATGGAGACATCACACACCCCTGCCGCAAACCTACATTCACTGAGAACCAATCACTTTCATCTCTTTCTGTATACACGTACACATGCCTTACATCCTCGATAAAAACTTTTCACTGCTTCTAACAACTTTCCTCCCACACCATATATTCTTAATACTTTCCACAGAGCATCTCTATCAACTCTATCATATGCCTTCTCCAGATCCATAAATGCTACATACAAATCCATTTGCTTTTCTAAGTATTTCTCACATACATTCTTCAAAGCAAACACCTGATCCACACATCCTCTACCACTTCTGGAACCACACTGCTCTTCCCCAATCTGATGCTCTGTACATGCCTTCACCCTCTCAATCAATACCCTCCCATATAATTTACCAGGAATATTCAAGAAACTTATACCTCTGTATTATTATTATCATTACTATTGTTATTATCATCATTATCATTATTACCATCATTGCTATTTTTACTGTTTTTGTTGTTATCATTATCATAATAAACTGTGACTTCCAATAAATCATGTTCAAATCAATATGTATATATCAATGAAGTAAATGAAGTAAAACGAAAGTATCCATACCAGTGTCAGTTTTGGGCTTTTTTACTTCTATTTTGTCAAATGATACTCATGAAATCATGTAACTTTTCTTAACAAATATATTCATTCTGATGGGTAATGCTGCTTCACGGTCAAATGATGTTTTATAACTAAGAGAAAATTTCTTACGTTGTAGACCTGACGGAGGTAAATGTATTTCAATTTGTTCTGTGTTGCTGGAGCTGACGTCTGTGGAGAGACTATATACAGTTGATATAGTACTATTGTGTTATCAAACATTGCTATAATATCCACTCGTATGTAAAGAGTTTCCACGAGGTTGCACTAAATCAAAATTAGGTCACAAATACAGACATACATTTAATTGGACTAATATATTTAGCGTTAATTTGGATATGAAATTATTTGAAGGAAGATATCTAATTCCTTAGTTTAATGCTCAATACTTTAACTGCAGTACATCAGTCACAACAATGACTGACCACCACAATAATGGTGACAGATGGAAACAACCACATGACACAACATCTGTAATCCCAAGCAGGATGTATCTTAATGGAGTTATTTTTCTTCTGCAATATCTCCTACTAACTGAGATCTTTATGGGCACTGTTAACATTTTTGAAGTGCATCACTTGGCCCACATTTTCCTGAAATGTATAGCCTTGACTACTGCCTTATTGAAATGTCTTCCACAAAATATAATGTTCCAAATTATGCTGCACAAAAGATATCCAATGTTCATAACATGGCATTTGAAGTGCAGAAGAAAATCATGCAATACGTAAACCTAATAACGACGTGGATCTATAATAAATGACCCAGCAAGCAGTCAATAAAGATGGTTTAAAGTCAGCACGAGTTAGCACGAGTTAGGCTACTGTTTTCCCACAACTTCTACAGGAGAACAGGTCACTCTAAGGTTGCCTATTGAAGCCTCTTTCTTCCCTGGAACACCTAAGCTGTGGAATTCTTTTCCTTTTCTGTTTCCTTCTTCATATAATCTTTATTCCTGCAAGAGTCAGTTAAACAAACACTTACGGAAATCAATTTCTACTTTCTTTGTCTATATTTATTTGACCTACGATGACCTTTACTGGGCTTTAGTATTATTTTTAACGGCTAATTCATTCACGGACGAACATCAAGGTTGGGTCTTAATTAAGATATGGGAATGTGAAAGGAAGACATAATAGACTGGAAAGTGTTTACAAACTTTTGGAGGAAGTGAAAAACCTGCCAGGTCATAGTTATTGGGAAAGACAACAGGGTAGAGAGTTCCAAAAGCTTCGAGGTGAAGGGAAAGAAACAAGTTATCCAAACGGCCTACCCTTGACTTGCCAACGGCCAGACAGTAATCATGTGACACAGCAGCTTGCCGGGTATTGCGTGGTCTAGCAAGTGGTGGGGGGCACACAAGCAGCCAGCTCTTGGGAGCAAAAGCCGAGGTAATACCTCTCGAAGAGGGAAATGGAACTAATATTACGGCATAGGGCAAGTGCCATGTATACACTATTAAAAAAAAGAATGTAATAAATCCCTCTGAAGACAAACGTTGAATATTAACTTTGTTCTTTAACATCGTCTTATTTTAATTACACAGTTTCCTAACTCATGAGCCATTTAATCATTATCAAAAAAAAAACATTATTAAACCTAAATTTCATTTTAGGAAATTTTAGAGGCTAACGATTTGAGCAAATTAAACTCAACCTAACCTAACCTAACCTAACCTAACCTAACCTAACCTAACCTAATCTTCACCAAATGAAATAAATATAATCTTCATCAAAGCTAATACTGTGTATTGGTATTATTTCCATACACAGCAAAGCACAACATAATTTTAATGTTTGCAAGTCTCGAGTGAGAAGTGATATCTTTATTGTGAAATTCTAATATTTTGGGAGAAATATGAAGTATTTGGCATCATACTACAAGGAATTGTTTTATAGGTGAATGATGAAAATAAACCCCGAGACATATAAGTGACACCCTATTGTCAGTCTCATGTAATGTTTCTATTTATCATCTTAAAGACATTTATGTGACTACACTAATTTTTTTGACTTGGTTGACCTTGACCTATCAACATACGAGTAGAGGTTAAGCCTATATCTAATTATGGTAATAATTTTTCAATAGCTACATATTTTTTTTCATTGTTTAGCCTGCCTGGACGACCAGAGATGGAGAGGTAATTCATTCTTGAGCTGCATCATTTCATCGTTTCCTGCAAGCTAGTCTTGTATTACATGAGGGATTGTGTAATGAACACAATTAGAAGGTGTACAGTTATATATGAAGATATTGTGATTAAGATGGATTTTCTTTTGTCTTTTTTCATCTACCACCACAAGCACAAATTTAATTTCTATCCTTTATAAATTGTTCTTCGTTTGGTATCATTAAAACAAGAATTGGTTTTTTTTTTTTTTTTTTTTTTTTTTATACTTTGTCGCTGTCTCCCGCGTTTGCGAGGTAGCGCAAGGAAACAGACGAAAGAAATGGCCCAACCCCCCCCCCCCCATACACATGTACATACACACGTCCACACACGCAAATATACATACCTACACAGCTTTCCATGGTTTACCCCAGACGCTTCACATGCCTTGCTTCAATCCACTGACAGCACGTCAACCCCTGTATACCACATGACTCCAATTCACTCTATTTCTTGCCCTCCTTTCACCCTCCTGCATGTTCAGGCCCCGATCACACAAAATCTTTTTCACTCCATCTTTCCACCTCCAATTTGGTCTCCCTCTTCTCCTCGTTCCCTCCACCTCCGACACATATATCCTCTTGGTCAATCTCTCCTCACTCATTCTCTCCATGTGCCCAAACCATTTCAAAACACCCTCTTCTGCTCTCTCAACCACGCTCTTTTTATTTCCACACATCTCTCTTACCCTTACGTTACTTACTCGATCAAACCACCTCACACCACACATTGTCCTCAAACATCTCATTTCCAGCACATCCATCCTCCTGCGCACATCTCTATCCATAGCCCACGCCTCGCAACCATACAGCATTGTTGGAACCACTATTCCCTCAAACATACCCATTTTTGCTTTCCGAGATAATGTTCTCGACTTCCACACATTTTTCAAGGCTCCCAAAATTTTCGCCCCCTCCCCCACCCTATGATCCACTTCCGCTTCCATGGTTCCATCCGCTGACAGATCCACTCCCAGACATCTAAAACACTTCACTTCCTCCAGTTTTTCTCCATTCAAACTCACCTCCCAATTGACTTGACCCTCACCCCTACTGTACCTAATAACCTTGCTCTTATTCACATTTACTCTCAACTTTCTTCTTCCACACACTTTACCAAACTCAGTCACCAGCTTCTGCAGTTTCTCACATGAATCAGCCACCAGCGCTGTATCATCAGCGAACAACAATTGACTCACTTCCCAAGCTCTCTCATCCCCAACAGACTTCATACTTGCCCCTCTTTCCAGGACTCTTGCATTTACCTCCTTTACAACCCCATCCATAAACAAATTAAACAACCATGGAGACATCACACACCCCTGCCGCAAACCTACATTCACTGAGAACCAATCACTTTCCTCTCTTCCTACACGTACACATGCCTTACATCCTCGATAAAAACTTTTCACTGCTTCTAACAACTTGCCTCCCACACCATATATTCTTAATACCTTCCACAGAGCATCTCTATCAACTCTATCATATGCCTTCTCCAGATCCATAAATGCTACATACAAATCCATTTGCTTTTCTAAGTATTTCTCACATACATTCTTCAAAGCAAACACCTGATCCACACATCCTCTACCACTTCTGAAACCGCACTGCTCTTCCCCAATCTGATGCTCTGTACATGCCTTCACCCTCTCAATCAATACCCTCCCATATAATTTACCAGGAATACTCAACAAACTTATACCTCTGTAATTTGAGCACTCACTCTTATCCCCTTTGCCTTTGTACAATGGCACTATGCACGCATTCCGCCAATCCTCAGGCACCTCACCATGAGTCATACATACATTAAATAACCTTACCAACCAGTCAACAATACAGTCACCCCCTTTCTTAATAAATTCCACTGCAATACCATCCAAACCTGCTGCCTTGCCGGCTTTCATCTTCCGCAAAGCTTTCACTACCTCTTCTCTGTTTACCAAATCATTTTCCCCAACCCTCTCACTTTGCACACCACCTCGACCAAAACACCCTATATCTGCCACTCTGTCATCAGACACATTCAACAAACCTTCAAAATACTCATTCCATCTCCTTCTCACATCACCGCTACTTGTTATCACCTCCCCATTTACGCCCTTCACTGAAGTTCCCATTTGCTCCCTTGTCTTACGCACCCTATTTACCTCCTTCCAGAACATCTTCAGCTCACCAATAATAAGTGGCAGAGCTGGTCTCTCTGAGGGGTCGCTGTGGGTCGCTGTTTGGTAAAGATCCTGGAGGCTTTCCCGCACATTGGTTTATTATTTAGAATTATCTGACGCGTTAAGAGCGAAGATTATTTGCGAGTTTTGATGAAGGATAACACGTCAGCAGGTGTGACCATCTTGTATGAGGTATACACAATATTTATGAAGACCTTGCATGTCCTTCCCGACTGGGGATCGAGTGAGGTGATGTATACTTATATCAGCTGATGTGATCAACCTTATATGAAGAGGGAGGAGAGGCGAGGCAATGGAATACTAGAGCAAGAGGAAAATAATGGTGTTTGAGATAGAAAAAAAATCAGAATTATTTATCGTTGTCCATCATTATGGCTAGGCTAAGATCATTTATCGCTGTCCATGATGGTTAGGCTAAGATCATTTATCATTTTCCATGATGGCTAGGCTAAGATCATTCATCGCTGTCCATGATAACTAAGCTAAGATCATTTATCGCTGTCCATTATAGCTAGGATAAGCTAATCTATCGCTGTACTTGATAGCTAGGCTAAGGTCATTTATCGTTGTCCATGATGCAGTCTGGGCCCAGCCCGAGCTGTAGGGGATAGAAGACCTCCAAGATAACACTAGCCAGACTCTAAGAACATTTAAGATCATAAGAACATTATCCAGTTGTCTTTTACTTATCAGGAAATACGTTTGTATGCAACTCTTAGCTGATAAGAGATGTTTGATCTCTTATCACCCAGAACTCACCACGAGGAGGTGGTTGCATGTCGAGTTCCATAATTTTTTCCATTTTAAATAAATATTCTAATATCCTCTTAAATAAAGGTCTTTCCCGTTTGAAGATATATAAAGACATTAATTACCTCTAAAACAAAGTTCTTATTGTGAGGTAGATAGTTGAGAAAGGGCACCTCATTTCCTGCCCTTCCTCTGGTTCCGTTGGCCCCCTCCTCTGGTACGCCTCCGGCGGACTGACCTCATCACCTTCTTCAGCTCACCAATAATAAGTGGCAGAGCTGGTCTCTCTGAGGGGTCGCTGTGGGTCGCTGTTTGGTAAAGATCCTGGAGGCTTTCCCGCACACCCTGCTTCCTGACCAGGATGGACACGTGCCTCATTAGATGCCCAAAAGAGAAGACGTCACTGGCTGGGGAGACCGGCTTGCGCTCCCTGACCTCAGGGGCCAACCACAGGTCAGGAACATTGTACTCAACGCAGCTTCCCTTCTTAACGCTCAAGCCGAAGTCGATGATGTGAAACTCTGGCTTCTCACCCATCGTCACCGTCACATTCTCGACCTTGACGTCATTATGGACAATGTTTTTCTTATGGATTTCCATCAGCCGACGAGCGACCATGATGGCGGACTCGACCAGTTCCTCGTCCGACCGACATGTTCTCATGAACTTATCATAAGGCTGGCCAGTGTGGCTTAAGATGATCAGTGGGGGGTTGCGGCACACTGCTCGAAGTAGAGGGGCTCCTCCAGCCCCAGCCAGTCTCCTGTGAATGTCGGCTTCATCCATAAGACTTTTCCAACTCACTCCGTCCAGAAGGGTTTTGATGACGCAACACGATCCACGGAACAACACCGTTTCAATCTTGGCGTTGCCTCCCCGACCCACCTCTCTCATAACCACCAGGTCATTCACATCCTTCTGGGTCAACTTTACAACTGGAACACTCATTTTGACTCCGGCCTGAGGTGCACTTACCAAATTTTCTTGCCGGAGAGTGTGAGAGGAGATGTCGGTACGGAGTCCCATCCTCAAATGATTACGCTTCTCTCGCCGCCGGCCTTATATACCCCTAGGTTATGTGACGTCACATAACCAGATCTATCCAGATTAAATCCCATACAAATCCGGATATGTAGACGGATTCATTTAGTTTTGTTGCGATCATTATTTGATGAAATCTAAAGGTGTCGAAGAAATAGTCAAGATGGCTAGTGGTGTTGATAGTGTAGTGAAGATGGCTAGAGATGTTGAAGGATCTAAATAGTTTCGAAATACCAATACTTTTTGAATCAATAAATCATCATAAGTACTAATAAGACAAAAACCACTTTGACGAAAATTTAGCCATTTTCAAGCATCGAAATAAAAGGATATGAGGTAAATGGCTTTTGTGAAATCATTGTTGAATAGTACACAGTTACTTTCTGAGAACACACACACACACAAAACTAGAGAACATAGCATGAAATTAGGGCAATATTGTTCAAATATATTCAGAGAAGTAATTTTAAAGTTTATATAAGAGTGGTTGATGAATGGAATAAGAAGAATGAGGTCATGGTTAAGGCAGGCACCATACATAAATCTTACAAGTTGTATAATAGTACAGAATGTTCTAGAGATTTGGCCTGGCGAGTGTAGACCTCTCTCCTCACACAGTAAAAATAGGTAATTACACACTCACAGATTCAGAGGTTATCATGTTGAAGGAGAGGTGAAAACTGAGGATTCAAATCAAAGAACAATAAGAAGCGTCATGATGAGATGGGAGAGGGAATTGGTGAATTGACAAATATAGTTTAATCTAAAACATGAACGGTAAATCACTTCGAGTGAATAAAGTCAAGTGGAAAACATAGAATGTGAAAGACCAAAGAGAAGAATTTTTGATATCTGGGATAACATTTAATGTGAGGAAACACGATTTCACCAAATGAGCTTTTGTTAACGCTTCTGGTACAGTGTAAATACACACACACACACACACACATATATATATATATATATATATATATATATATATATATATATATATATATATATATATATATATATATATATATATATATATATATACTTATGTGTGTGTGTGTGTGTGTGTGTGTGTGTGTACGGATAAACTTTAAGGCTGGCCGGGGTGTACTGGTGATGCCTTTGACCTAAAATGTAAGTTCAGGCCCGTAGGCCGACCCTGCACTTTCCTTGAATCCTTTTGTGTTCACTATAATCTTTTTTACTACATCTCCTCTCCTTAATCCCTTTATCTTCACTATGCAAGGCTTATTATAATCTTCACTACAACCTCATCTTCATATGACCTTATCTTGACTAAGCTGGTTTCAAGGAAGGCTTTAGATTTTACCCGCTCACACAAACAACGTACTTACACGGGGCCCCACGAGTGTAAAACCCCCTCCTAATACAGTGCAAGTAGATGATTACACACACCTACACACCACCACCACCACTAACAATACACAGAGAAATAGCCTTTTTGATTGGCTTTGGATCGGCCCTTGAACGGAGTTTGGAGGATTTGGGGGATCAGGTCAATAAGGTTAAGTTCACTACAACCTCATATTCACTAACGTGAATCTTCACTACTAGCTTATTTTCACTTAATTATATCTTCACTATACCCTCTTCTTCACTACACCGTTATTTCTACCATACCATCATCATTGTACTCCCTGATGTTCACTAAAAGTAGTTCTTATCTTCACTACACAATCATTTTGAATAAACTTTACTCTTTGATAACCCTCATCTCTACTAAATTCGTATCTTCACTACATTCGTATCTTCACTACAACCTATCTTGACAATATCCTTATCATCACTATACTCTTCCGCACTACACTTTCATCTTAACATCATCCTTCTGTTTACCGAACTTAGTTCAAAGTCTGACTTGAACGTAGCTTTGGAAAGTTTGTGTTCCTCATTGTGTTACCTCCTTATTATCATTGTAAAGGCAATTGTCACCTCTCCCTAACTAAACCCTCATCGTCACTACACTCTCATCATTATCATTACTTCTTGATGTTCAATACAAAATTTTAACATATACATTTATCTTCACTACAGAATAATTTTCATTGCATCTTAATCTTCATTACTCCTTGTTTCAGCTACATCCGTATCTTCCATTCATTCTTATATCTTATATTAGTTACATCTTTACAATATCTTTATATCTTCTCTGTTCCGTCTTTTGGAAAATTGAAAATGAGAGTAAAGGATTTCCGGCCTTCTGCTCCCTCCCCTTTTAGTCGCCTTGTACGCCACGCAGGGAATACGAGGCAAGTATACTTTCTTCCCTATCCCCAGGGATAACAGCATCTGGTGTTCCCAGACGGTCACCCATCCAAGTACTAACCAGACCCAACGTTGCTTAACTTGACTGATCGAACGATATATATATATATATATATATATATATATATATATATATATATATATATATATATATATATATATATATATATATATATATATATATATATATATATATAAGACTGAAAACAATGAATTTCCTAAATAAAAAATGGAAGCGCCGGGGTTTGAACCCGGGTCCTCTCGCATGCCAAGCGAGTGCTCTACCACTGAGCTACGCCCCCAAGAACATATTTTGTGACATAGTATTATATGAAGCACTGAGATTACCACGGCAAAATACTGTTTGACCGACCGTTGCCGACTAGCCGGCAAAATAACCACAGGGTAAATCTCCATGTTGCTGTCGTGTTTTCCTCTTAATTTTCCACGAAGAAATGAGTTTTACTTTTTTATTGTCGTTGCAATAGACTGGAACTAAGCAAGAGACTGGAACTAAGCAATAGACTGGAACTAAGCTGGCCTGGTATGAGGTCAGAGCCCTCATCATCATCCCTGCTAACTACCGGAAGCAGATTAAGTCGTTCCACAACCGATGTCCGGCCCATGTTAACTCTGATGTGCCCAGCAGTTGGAGGAGGATCGCCAGAAGCTTCTGGAAGATTTCAAGGACGTCTTGGTGGACCTGACCCTTTCATATAAGGTCGAAAACCCCAATTTATTGTGAAGATCTTCACTATAACGTTGGACGAAGGTACTGAATGTTGCACACATGTGATGCGGACAAAATGAAACAAGAAAAAGACAAAAAATATGTCTGGTATGGGTCTCGAACCCACGACCTTGAGTGTGTGAGACTCACGCTCTACCACTGAGCTAACCAGACAATAGAAAAATACGTCTGTTTCTTCAATTTGTATTAATGAAAATCTTTACGAAGCAGCGTTAAGAAAAGAGAGATGTCTTTGACGAAATTTACTTGCTTGGCTCCTTCTTCTGTTCCTCAGTATCGAAAGTAAACATACTGAAGGATATATATATATATATATATATATATATATATATATATATATATATATATATATATATATATATATATATATATATATATATATATTGGAAAGGATCACAATTTTGCGCGTGATCAAGTATATTCCTATGAGTCCACGGGGAAAATAAACACGATAAGTTCCCAAGTGCAGATTCGTGTAAAACTCACATCATCAGGGGAGACACAAGAGAGAAATATAACAGTCAGTTGATATACAACGAAGAGACGTAGCTAGGACGCCATATGGTAAACATGTGATTGTCCGAGACAGACAACAAGCGTATCATAAACTAATCATATGGACAAGATGAATTCCTTACAAATTTTATCAACACTAAATTTATGCAATTTGTATAGACAATCACTTATATCAAGATTATAATTCTTTGTGCATTTAATGATAGAAGATTCAATGATATTTCTCGTGGTACTGGAGTTAGAGATTATAATGCCATCTCAGTTATTAACTCTAATTCCAGTACCACGAGAAATATCATTGAATCTTCTATTATTAAATATACAAAGAATTATAAACCTTAAGGAAACATGCAACATGGCGGTCAAACTATGAGATGCACAAATGAAGTTTATGAATGGAATATCAGTGAGACGAACTAGTTGATGAATGATGAATGAAAGTGTAATAAAGTCATGATGAATGAATGAAAGTGTAATAAAGTCATGATGAATGAATGAAAGTGTAATAAAGTCATGATGAATGAATGAAAGTGTAATAAAGTCATGATGAATTAATGAAAGTGTAATAAAGTCATGATGAATTAATGAAAGTGTAATAAAGTCACAGTTTAAAAGTACAAAATATGAATGGCAGCCAGGGAAGAGTGGCCCAGGTAAATGGAAGGGTTGAAAAGTTGGCGTTATGTGACGAATTTTGATAGATTTTGCAAGTTTCCTTTCCTATGATGGAACGTAAAAGTTTGTGCTTAGTTCTAGAGACAGAGTTCATAGGTTTATGTTTTAATGATGAACATCAAAGGATACCATTAATTTAACTGACTTTAAAAATGTTCAATTAAATGAAGCATAACATACACAAGCTGCTATTTGGCGGAGTTAATGCTTCGCAATTTTTTTGCTAATTCTAAAGTAGGTGTTGAATTCACGGGCTTAAAAGTTCGAGTTTCAGCTTTAAACCTTCTGTTTGTATGACGTATCTTAGATTACTTGTTAATATAATGCAAGTGGAAGGTTTACGTTTAAAAGATGGTGTTTAAATGTTAATTGATGAATGACAGAGTTAAATGGATAGATTTTAAGTTCGCGTTTACATGGGCCACTTTAAGGTTAAGGTTCGTACGTACCAGGTTGACCAGATGGCGGTAGTGTGTAGACACAGCCATACCAGGTCGTATTTATCATCATTAAAGTCACCTTCCTTACTTACTTATGGCGGCGATGAAATTCACTGGTTCTTGATTGTGCACCAATTAACCTATCAGATAATGGTACAATGTTTGCCTGGTGTTGCATATATCACGTCTGTTGTTGAAACACAAGAATGCCAGGTGACTTTGGGAGTGGATGATAATGTAAAGATCAATATAAATGTGGGAAATCTTGAACCGCCATCACCAGACACAACACATGTTTGGATCTGGCGGGGGGAGGGACTTGCCTGTGACGTCACGATGCCCCGCCTCCAGCCTGGCGCCGCTCTGTGTGTGTGTGTATGTGTGTGTGTGTGTGTGTGTGTGTGTGTGAGCTCATCTTTTGTGACTGTTATGTGTTTTGCCCGTTTTCTTAACCTTATGTGTATGTATCGTGTCTTTATGTTACTTGTACACACACACACACACACACACACACACACACACACACACACACACACAGAGGCAAGCCAGCAAACTTAAAGACAAGATGGAACTCAGTGGGATATTCATCCACTGTGATAAATCCAGGTAAGAGAAGGAGAGAAGCTGTGTATACAACCACAATGTAAGTAAGATGTAGCATCATCATCATCAGTAAACATACCTGGTGTTGTAAACCTCTATCATATCGCTCATTACAAGTCTTGTTATCTTCATCATAAGGGAGGCTTGCTATCAATGTTGTCATCTTCTCTGAATGATATTACAGAAATGTTTGTAGAATCTACTAATAATGACACATAGATCCTTCTTGTGCTTCGATGCTTTTATTACCAGGTCGTTAAGGTGATATTAACCATGAAGACACACAATGTGGTTATGGATGAGGCATTACGTGAGATGAGAGTCAGCTGGGATGATTGTAGGATGATATTAACCATGAAGAGACACAATGTGGTTATGGATGAGGCATGACGTGAGATGAGAGTCAGCTGGGATGATTGTAGGATGATATTAACCATGAAGAGACACAATGTGGTTATGGATGAGGCATGACGTGAGATGAGAGTCAGCTGGGATGATTGTAGGATGATATTAACCATGAAGAGACACAATGTGGTTATGGATGAGGCATGACGTGTGATGAGAGTCACTGGCATGATTGTAGGATGATATTAACCATGAAGAGACACAATGTGGTTATGGATGAGGCATGACATGAGATGAGAGTCAGCTGGCATGATTGTAGGATGATATTAACCATGAAGAGACACAATGTGGTTATGGATGAGGCATGACGTGTGATGAGAGTCA
The DNA here is from genome assembly GCF_036320965.1 of Panulirus ornatus. Lineage (NCBI taxonomy): Eukaryota > Metazoa > Arthropoda > Malacostraca > Decapoda > Palinuridae > Panulirus > Panulirus ornatus. The sequence goes on from NC_092293.1 coordinate 8,328,068, forward strand.
GCTAGGATGATTGTAGGATGATATTAACCATGAAGAGACACAATGTGGTTATGGATGAGGCATTACGTGTGATGAGAGCCAGCTGGGATGATTGTAGAATGATATTAACCATGAAGACACACAATGTTGTTATGGATGAGGCATTACGTGAGATGAGAGCCAGCTGGCATGATTGTAGGATGATATTAACCATGGAGACACACAATGTGGTTATGGATGAGGCATTACGTGTGATGAGAGTCAGTTGGGATGATTGTAGGATGATATTAACCATGAAGACACACAATGTTGTTATGGATGAGGCATGACGTGAGATGAGAGCCAGCTGGGATGATTGTAGGATGATATTAACCATGAAGACACACAATGTTGTTATGGATGAGGCATGACGTAAGATGAGAGCCAGCTGGGATGATTGTAGGATGATATTAATCATGAAGACACACAATGTGGTTATGGATGAGGCATGACGTGAGATGAGAGTCAGCTGGGATGATTGTAGGATGATATTAACCATGAAGACACACAATGTGGTTATGGATGAGGCATGACATGAGATGAGAGTCAGTTGGGATGATTGTAGGATGATATTAACCATGGAGACACACAATGTGGTTATGGATGAGGCATGACGTGAGATGAGAGTCAGCTGGGATGATTGTAGGATGATATTAACCATGGAGACACACAATGTGGCTATGGATGAGGCATGACGTGAGATGAGAGCCAGCTGGGATGATTGTAGGATGATTTTAACCATGGAGACAACACACAATGCAAGTTGCCACAGTTGTTGTATGCAGATGGATAGACTGGTGGGCCGTGTGGATGGTGTATGTAGAAGGAAGAGGATGAAAGTGAGTTTGGGTGAAAGTATAACGCTGGTTGTTGAAGAGGATGGATGCGGGTTGTTAGATCAATTTGCACAGGGAAAACTGCAAGTTGCAGACAAGTGTACATTTTTGTAGTAAAGTTTAGTAAAGATGTTTATGGATAACATGAAGGTGAGAGTAGACATAGATGTACTTCCTTTGGTGTTCAGTAATAAAGTTTAGTAAAGATGTTTATGGATAACATGAAGGTGAGAGTAGACATAGATGTACTTCCTTTGGTGTTCAGTAATAAAGTTTAGTAAAGATGTTTATGGATAACATGAAGGTGAGAGTAGACATAGATGTACTTCCTTTGGTGTTCAGTAATAAAGTTTAGTAAAGATGTTTATGGATAACATGAAGGTGAGAGTAGACATAGATGTACTTCCTTTGGTGTTCAGTAATAAAGTTTAGTAAAGATGGTTATGGATAACATGAAGGTGAGAGTAGACATAGATGTACTTCCTTTGGTGTTCAGTAATAAAGTTTAGTAAAGATGTTATGGATAACATGAAGGTGAGAGTAGACATAGATGTACTTCCTTTGGTGTTCAGTAATAAAGTTTAGTAAAGATGGTTATGGATAACATGAAGGTGAGAGTAGACATAGATGTACTTCCTTTGGTGTTCAGTAATAAAGTTTAGTAAAGATGGTTATGGATAACATGAAGGTGAGAGTAGACATAGATGTACTTCCTTTGGTGTTCAGTAATAAAGTTTAGTAAAGATGGTTATGGATAACATGAAGGTGAGAGTAGACATAGATGTACTTCCTTTGGTGTTCAGTAATAAAGTTTAGCAAAGATGGTTATGGATAACATGAAGGTGAGAGTAGACATAGATGTACTTCCTTTGGTGTTCAGTAATAAAGTTTAGTAAAGATGGTTATGGATAACATGAAGGTGAGAGTAGACATAGATGTACTTCCTTTGGTGTTCAGTAATAAAGTTTAGTAAAGATGGTTATGGATAACATGAAGGTGAGAGTAGACATAGATGTACTTCCTTTGGTGTTCAGTAATAAAGTTTAGTAAAGATGGTTATGGATAACATGAAGGTGAGAGTAGACATAGATGTACTTCCTTTGGTGTTCAGTAATAAAGTTTAGTAAAGATGGTTATGGATAACATGAAGGTGAGAGTAGACATAGATGTACTTCCTTTGGTGTTCAGTAATAAAGTTTAGTAAAGATGGTTATGGATAACATGAAGGTGAGAGTAGACATAGATGTACTTCCTTTGGTGTTCAGTAATAAAGTTTAGTAAAGATGGTTATGGATAACATGAAGGTGAGAGTAGACATAGATGTACTTCCTTTGGTGTTCAGTAATAAAGTTTAGTAAAGATGGTTATGGATAACATGAAGGTGAGAGTAGACATAGATGTACTTCCTTTGGTGTTCAGTAATAAAGTTTAGTAAAGATGGTTATGGATAACATGAAGGTGAGAGTAGACATAGATGTACTTCCTTTGGTGTTCAGTAATAAAGTTTAGTAAAGATGGTTATGGATAACATGAAGGTGAGAGTAGACATAGATGTACTTCCTTTGGTGTTCAGTAATAAAGTTTAGTAAAGATGGTTATGGATAACATGAAGGTGAGAGTAGACATAGATGTACTTCCTTTGGTGTTCAGTAATAAAGTTTAGTAAAGATGGTTATGGATAACATGAAGGTGAGAGTAGACATAGATGTACTTCCTTTGGTGTTCAGTAATAAAGTTTAGTAAAGATGGTTATGGATAACATGAAGGTGAGAGTAGACATAGATGTACTTCCTTTGGTGTTCAGTAATAAAGTTTAGTAAAGATGGTTATGGATAACATGAAGGTGAGAGTAGACATAGATGTACTTCCTTTGGTGTTCAGTAATAAAGTTTAGTAAAGATGGTTATGGATAACATGAAGGTGAGAGTAGACATAGATGTACTTCCTTTGGTGTTCAGTAATAAAGTTTAGTAAAGATGGTTATGGATAACATGAAGGTGAGAGTAGACATAGATGTACTTCCTTTGGTGTTCAGTAATAAAGTTTAGTAAAGATGGTTATGGATAACATGAAGGTGAGAGTAGACATAGATGTACTTCCTTTGGTGTTCAGTAATAAAGTTTAGTAAAGATGGTTATGGATAACATGAAGGTGAGAGTAGACATAGATGTACTTCCTTTGGTGTTCAGTAATAAAGTTTAGTAAAGATGGTTATGGATAACATGAAGGTGAGAGTAGACATAGATGTACTTCCTTTGGTGTTCAGTAATAAAGTTTAGTAAAGATGGTTATGGATAACATGAAGGTGAGAGTAGACATAGATGTACTTCCTTTGGTGTTCAGTAATAAAGTTTAGTAAAGATGGTTATGGATAACATGAAGAGAGTAGACATAGATGTACTTCCTTTGGTGTTCAGTAATAAAGTTTAGTAAAGATGGTTATGGATAACATGAAGGTGAGAGTAGACATAGATGTACTTCCTTTGGTGTTCAGTAATAAAGTTTAGTAAAGATGGTTATGGATAACATGAAGGTGAGAGTGTGAGAGTAGACATAGATGTACTTCCTTTGGTGTTCAGTAATAAAGTTTAGTAAAGATGGTTATGGATAACATGAAGGTGAGAGTAGACATAGATGTACTTCCTTTGGTGTTCAGTAATAAAGTTTAGTAAAGATGGTTATGGATAACATGAAGGTGAGAGTAGACATAGATGTACTTCCTTTGGTGTTCAGTAATAAAGTTTAGTAAAGATGGTTATGGATAACATGAAGGTGAGAGTAGACATAGATGTACTTCCTTTGGTGTTCAGTAATAAAGTTTAGTAAAGATGGTTATGGATAACATGAAGGTGAGAGTAGACATAGATGTACTTCCTTTGGTGTTCAGTAATAAAGTTTAGTAAGATAGTTAGTAAAGAGTTATGATAACAGAAGGGATAGACATAGATTACTCTTTGGTAAATAAAGTTAGTAAGATGTTAGGATAACTGAAGGTGAGGTAGACATGATGTACTTCCTTTGGTGTTCATAAAAAGTTGAGATGGTTATGATACTAGTGAATACATAATGACTCTTGTGTTCATTGTTTAGAAGAGTTAGGATACTGAAGGTGAAGTAACATAGATGTACTCCTTTGGTGTTCAATAAGTAGTAAAATTATGACATAATAGTAGAAGATTTCCTTGTGTAGTAAAAGTAGTAGTGTTGATAAATAGTGAGGTGATAGAGTATCTTGTGTATATAGTTTAGTAAATTATGGTAAATAAGTGAGATAGACTAATGTACTTCTTTGGTGTCAGTAATAAAGTTAGAAAGATGTTATGGATACATAAGGTGAGAGTGACATAGATTACTTCCTTTGGTTCAATAAGTTAGAAAGATGTTATGAAACAGAAGGTGAGTAACATATGGATAACATGAAGGTGAGAGTAGACATAGATGTACTTCCTTTGGTGTTCAGTAATAAAGTTTAGTAAAGATGGTTATGGATAACATGAAGGTGAGAGTAGACATAGATGTACTTCCTTTGGTGTTCAGTAATAAAGTTTAGTAAAGATGGTTATGGATAACATGAAGGTGAGAGTAGACATAGATGTACTTCCTTTGGTGTTCAGTAATAAAGTTTAGTAAAGATGTTTATGGATAACATGAAGGTGAGAGTAGACATAGATGTACTTCCTTTGGTGTTCAGTAATAAAGTTTAGTAAAGATGGTTATGGATAACATGAAGGTGAGAGTAGACATAGATGTACTTCCTTTGGTGTTCAGTAATAAAGTTTAGTAAAGATGGTTATGGATAACATGAAGGTGAGAGTAGACATAGATGTACTTCCTTTGGTGTTCAGTAATAAAGTTTAGTAAAGATGGTTATGGATAACATGAAGGTGAGAGTAGACATAGATGTACTTCCTTTGGTGTTCAGTAATAAAGTTTAGTAAAGATGGTTATGGATAACATGAAGGTGAGAGTAGACATAGATGTACTTCCTTTGGTGTTCAGTAATAAAGTTTAGTAAAGATGGTTATGGATAACATGAAGGTGAGAGTAGACATAGATGTACTTCCTTTGGTGTTCAGTAATAAAGTTTAGTAAAGATGGTTATGGATAACATGAAGGTGAGAGTAGACATAGATGTACTTCCTTTGGTGTTCAGTAATAAAGTTTAGTAAAGATGGTTATGGATAACATGAAGGTGAGAGTAGACATAGATGTACTTCCTTTGGTGTTCAGTAATAAAGTTTAGTAAAGATGGTTATGGATAACATGAAGGTGAGAGTAGACATAGATGTACTTCCTTTGGTGTTCAGTAATAAAGTTTAGTAAAGATGGTTATGGATAACATGAAGGTGAGAGTAGACATAGATGTACTTCCTTTGGTGTTCAGTAATAAAGTTTAGTAAAGATGGTTATGGATAACATGAAGGTGAGAGTAGACATAGATGTACTTCCTTTGGTGTTCAGTAATACGATCATCATCATCATCATCATCAACAACAACAACAACAACAACAGCAGTTTGGTGGACACTGATCTCATCTCCTTCTGACCGACTCACATCATCATGCACGATGCAAAGTTAGATTTTGGTCACATTTCAGGTTTTGGTCAATATGTTCGGCATTTTGGTCACATTTCAGGTTTTGGTCAATATGTTCGGCATTTTGGTCACATTTCAGGTTTTGGTCAATATGTTCGGCATTTTGGTCACATTTCAGGTTTTGGTCAATATGTTCGGCATTTTGGTCACATTTCAGGTTTTGGTCAATATGTTCGGCATTTTGGTCACATTTCAGGTTTTGGTCAATATGTTCGGCATTTTGGTCACATTTCAGGTTTTGGTCAATATGTTCGGCATTTTGGTCACGTTTCAGGTTTTGGTCAATATGTTCGGCATTTTGGTCACATTTCAAGTTTTGGTCAATATGTTCGGCATTTGGTCACATTTCAGGTTTTGGTCAATATGTTCGGCATTTTGGTCACATTTCAGGTTTTGGTCAATATGTTCGGCATTTTGGTCACATTTCAGGTTTTGGTCAATATGTTCGGCATTTTGGTCACATTTCAGGTTTTGGTCAATATGTTCTGCATTTTGGTCATATTCAGGTTTTGGTCAATATGTTCGGCATTTTGGTCACATTTCAGGTTTTGGTCAATATGTTCGGCATTTTGGTCACATTTCAGGTTTTGGTCAATATGTTCGGCATTTTGGTCACATTTCAGGTTTTGGTCAATATGTTCGGCATTTGGGTCACATTTCAGGTTTTGGTCAATATGTTCGGCATTTTGGTCACATTTCAGGTTTTGGTCAATATGTTCGGCATTTTGGTCACATTTCAGGTTTTGGTCAATATGTTCGGCATTTTGGTCACATTTCAGGTTTTGGTCAATATGTTCGGCATTTTGGTCACATTTCAGGTTTTGGTCAATATGTTCGGCATTTTGGTCACATTTCAGGTTTTGGTCAATATGTTCGGCATTTTGGTCACATTTCAGGTTTTGGTCAATATGTTCGGCATTTTGGTCACATTTCAGGTTTTGGTCAATATGTTCGGCATTTTGGTCACATTTCAAGTTTTGGTCAATATGTTCGGCATTTTGGTCACATTTCAGGTTTTGGTCAATATGTTCGGCATTTTGGTCACATTTCAGGTTTTGGTCAATATGTTCGGCATTTTGGTCACATTTCAGGTTTTGGTCAATATGTTCGGCATTTTGGTCACATTTCAGGTTTTGGTCAATATGTTCGGCATGTTTTTTCAAGTTTGCCATAATTTCATGAGTTTTATTCAGAAGGAAATGCAAAACTTGTTGGTCCATTAAGTAGTCGTTCTTCCTCAGTTATCAGATTATCACAGTAAAATTATTGTTATATTGATCCGCTTCTGTGGCTTTGTGTGTGATATGTTTCACATAGACAATGTACTGAGCGTTGGAGAATACATTTTCCTCAGGAACTCCAACTAATAAGTTGTATTTAGGACGATACACATATAGACTTGGAACTATTGCGTTCTGTTCTCAAAGATGTCAGTGTTCAACGTGTTTATGAGGAAGCAAGTATGAATTATATTTATAAGGTCATTATTCTGTATCAAATTGAATGTCATTAATAATTCCACAGCTGTCTTCAACTCACGTTATGATGCAGACGATACATTAGGAAACTTGCTTTGTATCTCTAACATGAAGCAAAATAATCTAATATCATTGTTCATAACGCCAGGAACTGTGTCATGTTGTTGACAAGTGAGCTAAACATACAGAGATATCGAGCCAACGAACGCGAGAGGCGTCCATATAATATGGATATTCTACTGTGTAAGGGGAAGCAGTAACTGATATATTATGACACTTAATGAAGATAATCGTCGATATTCTATGTTGTCAGCATTAGCTACCGTATCGTAACTGTAGAAACGATAATCAAGACTATAAACTCTAGCATGAGAACACACTTCTAATGACATATTTTCTTGTTAAATAATATGATAAACATTTAATATATCTGAAAAAAATGAATAAAAAAAAATAGAAAATATTTCGATGAATCCGCTCCTCTCTGTGAATATCTATCGACAGACTATATAGGAACCCTTCCTGTTAGGTGGCAGAAGCTGGCAATAGACTCCAATATGAATAATGATGTCTATATCATTTGTCCCGTGGCTCTGCCCTCTCATTCCTCACCGTCTTACTTTCATATCAATCGAATTTAGCAAATGGTTTGAGGATGTACGAAATCTCTGGTAGACGCGTTAATGATTGATTTTCTATGTACATGGATGACTACGGCAATGATTTCATCAAGACAGATGGAGGAAATACGTCAGTGAGGACTGACAAGTGTTCATCATTCTCTCCCGACCGTAACTTGTGACCAGTCAACTAATCAGTAGGCAAATGACTGGAAGACGACTGAAAGATGATTTAGAGCAACAATTACTTCAAGTATCAGATAAATGTAGACTCGTGTGAGGTGAGACAATCAGGGTAAACTGTACTGCCAGTGTTACAGCTTTCCACTTGTGATGCAACCTCCTGCTGGAGGAGGTCAGTAACACGCTAGAGATGACTCTCCTATAATGTATATAAACAACCATTACACCACCACACAATCAACACAATCAGACATGGAGAAAATGTCATTGAGGAAGATTGAAAGGAAATGACTGATAATCTGGGCAACGGGGAAGATATTACGCTTAGGACTCAGCTACACAATCAGTTGCCAGGTGTTGTGGTCGAGCACATTATGGATCAGTGTGGAGGTGGGAGCCTGGTGCTGGCTGACCACTGTTTAGCGGCCACACAGACGAGGCTTTACACGAAACTGGCTCTCCACCGACCGACGGTATCGCTCAGTGTGTAGGAGTCTACTGGGAAGAATGGATCATGGCTCCTAGACACAGAAGACGGAGGGCTGCTCTGTTATGTGTTGGGCCCGATGGGATATTGTGGACAACGAGAACAAAAAAAAAAAAAAAAAATCGTGAGGGAATGTGTAAAACTTGGTAGCAAAACCAACGGTGTGGAAGTTATGACCCAATATTTAGTGAGATGCAACGTGCGAACACATGAGACGTCAAGCATCACATTGTGATGACGTCTGACACAACACACTGTTAGGACGTCCACTTCTACCCCGGACCCACACAAATATGAGAGACTCCATGATAAGCCCAGGACGATCACCACTTGAGATAACCCATAGATATTTGGCCACAGGTGCAGGTTACAGAAGCCTCCAGTACACGTCACATGGATCTCAAGGAGGAGTTGCCTCGCACATATTATCCCCGAGATGTGTGACGCTATATACATAGTTCTGAGGAAGGACTATCTTTATGTGTTCGGCAACATCCAGCAGATACAGCTGTCCATGTATCCATAACTATAATATATAATGATGCAATATATAGCTGAATCAGCTGTACTGTTAACGTCTTTGTCCACTCAAATATAGGTCGTGACGTCTGTGGATCGTTGTGAAGGGAAGTAGCAACGCCATTATGTCCACCATCGTTGCTCTGAACTGGCGCGTGTGTGTGTGTAGTGGCTGGAACCCACGTAGGTGGTGGCCACGCAACTCTTCCGCTCCCACACGTAACTGACGGTCACGAGGGGTAGGTGGATCATCAGCTTCCACACGTAACTGACGGTCACGAGGGGTAGGTGGATCATCAGCTTCCACACGTAACTGACGGTCACGAGGGGTAGGTGGATCATCAGCTTCCACACGTATCTGACGGTCACGAGGGGTAGGTGGATCATCAGCTTCCACACGTAACTGACGGTCACGAGGGGTAGGTGGATCACCAGCTTCCACACGTATCTGACGGTCACGAGGGGTAGGTGGATCATCAGCTTCCACACGTATCTGACGGTCACGAGGGGTAGGTGGATCATCAGCTTCCACACGTAACTGACGGTCACGAGGGGTAGGTGGATCACCAGCTTCCACACGTAACTGACGGTCACGAGGGGTAGGTGGATCATCGGCTTCCACACGTATCTGACGGTCACGAGGGGTAGGTGGATCACCAGCTTCCACACGTATCTGACGGTCACGAGGGGTAGGTGGATCATCAGCTTCCACACGTATCTGACGGTCACGAGGGGTAGGTGGATCACCAGCTTCCACACGTATCTGACGGTCACGAGGGGTAGGTGGATCATCGGCTTCCACACGTATCTGACGGTCACGAGGGGTAGGTGGATCATCGGCTTCCACACGTATCTGACGGTCACGAGGGGTAGGTGGATCATCAGCTTCCACACGTATCTGACGGTCACGAGGGGTAGGTGGATCATCAGCTTCCACACGTATCTGACGGTCACGAGGGGTAGGTGGATCATCGGCTTCCACACGTATCTGACGGTCACGAGGGGTAGGTGGATCATCGGCTTCCACACGTATCTGACGGTCACGAGGGGTAGGTGGATCATCAGCTCCCACACGTAACTGACGGTCACGAGGGGTAGGTGGATCATCGGCTTCCACACGTAACTGACGGTCACGAGGGGTAGGTGGATCATCAGCTTCCACACGTATCTGACGGTCACGAGGGGTAGGTGGATCATCGGCTTCCACACGTAACTGACGGTCACGAGGGGTAGGTGGATCACCAGCTTCCACACGTAACTGACGGTCACGAGGGGTAGGTGGATCATCAGCTTCCACACGTAACTGACGGTCACGAGGGGTAGGTGGATCATCAGCTTCCACACGTAACTGACGGTCACGAGGGGTAGGTGGATCATCAGCTTCCACACGTAACTGACGGTCACGAGGGGTAGGTGGATCATCAGCTTCCACACGTATCTGACGGTCACGAGGGGTAGGTGGATCATCGGCTTCCACACGTATCTGACGGTCACGAGGGGTAGGTGGATCATCGGCTTCCACACGTATCTGACGGTCACGAGGGGTAGGTGGATCATCAGCTTCCACACGTAACTGACGGTCACGAGGGGTAGGTGGATCATCAGCTCCCACACGTAACTGACGGTCACGAGGGGTAGGTGGATCATCAGCTCCACACGTAACTGACGGTCACGAGGGGTAGGTGGATCACCAGCTTCCACACGTATCTGACGGTCACGAGGGGTAGGTGGATCATCAGCTTCCACACGTAACTGACGGTCACGAGGGGTAGGTGGATCATCGGCTTCCACACGTAACTGACGGTCACGAGGGGTAGGTGGATCATCAGCTCCACACGTATCTGACGGTCACGAGGGGTAGGTGGATCATCGGCTTCCACACGTATCTGACGGTCACGAGGGGTAGGTGGATCATCAGCTCCCACACGTATCTGACGGTCACGAGGGGTAGGTGGATCATCAGCTTCCACACGTAACTGACGGTCACGAGGGGTAGGTGGATCATCAGCTTCCACACGTATCTGACGGTCACGAGGGGTAGGTGGATCATCGGCTTCCACACGTATCTGACGGTCACGAGGGGTAGGTGGATCATCAGCTCCACACGTAACTGACGGTCACGAGGGGTAGGTGGATCATCAGCTTCCACACGTAACTGACGGTCACGAGGGGTAGGTGGATCATCGGCTTCCACACGTAACTGACGGTCACGAGGGGTAGGTGGATCACCAGCTTCCACACGTAACTGACGGTCACGAGGGGTAGGTGGATCATCGGCTTCCACACGTATCTGACGGTCACGAGGGGTAGGTGGATCATCAGCTTCCACACGTAACTGACGGTCACGAGGGGTAGGTGGATCATCAGCTCCCACACGTATCTGCCGGTCACGAGGGGTAGGTGGATCATCAGCTTCCACACGTAACTGACGGTCACGAGGGGTAGGTGGATCATCAGCTTCCACACGTAACTGACGGTCACGAGGGGTAGGTGGATCATCAGCTTCCACACGTATCTGACGGTCACGAGGGGTAGGTGGATCATCAGCTTCCACACGTAACTGACGGTCACGAGGGGTAGGTGGATCATCAGCTCCACACGTAACTGACGGTCACGAGGGGTAGGTGGATCATCAGCTTCCACACGTATCTGACGGTCACGAGGGGTAGGTGGATCATCAGCTTCCACACGTAACTGACGGTCACGAGGGGTAGGTGGATCATCAGGCTCCACACGTATCTGACGGTCACGAGGGGTAGGTGGATCATCGGCTTCCACACGTATCTGACGGTCACGAGGGGTAGGTGGATCATCAGCTTCCACACGTAACTGACGGTCACGAGGGGTAGGTGGATCATCAGCTCCACACGTATCTGACGGTCACGAGGGGTAGGTGGATCATCAGCTTCCACACGTATCTGACGGTCACGAGGGGTAGGTGGATCATCAGGCTTCCACACGTATCTGACGGTCACGAGGGGTAGGTGGATCATCGGCTCCACACGTATCTGCCGGTCACGAGGGGTAGGTGGATCATCGGCCTCCACACGTATCTGACGGTCACGAGGGGTAGGTGGATCATCGGCTTCCACACGTATCTGCCGGTCACGAGGGGTAGGTGGATCATCGGCTTCCACACGTATCTGCCGGTCACGAGGGGTAGGTGGATCATCAGCTCCACACGTATCTGACGGTCACGAGGGGTAGGTGGATCATCAGCTCCACACGTATCTGACGGTCACGAGGGGTAGGTGGATCATCGCCTCCACACGTATCTGCCGGTCACGAGGGGTAGGTGGATCATCAGCTTCCACACGTATCTGCCGGTCACGAGGGGTAGGTGGATCATCGGCTTCCACACGTATCTGCCGGTCACGAGGGGTAGGTGGATCATCAGCTCCCACACGTATCTGCCGGTCACGAGGGGTAGGTGGATCATCGGCCTCCACACGTATCTGCCGGTCACGAGGGGTAGGTGGATCATCTGCTTCCACACGTATCTGCCGGTCACGAGGGGTAGGTGGATCATCAGCTTCCACACGTAACTGACGGTCACGAGGGGTAGGTGGATCATCGGCCTCCACACGTATCTGCCGGTCACGAGGGGTAGGTGGATCATCGGCCTTCACACGTATCTGCCGGTCACGAGGGGTAGGTGGATCACCAGCTTCCACACGTATCTGCCGGTCACGAGGGGTAGGTGGATCATCGGCCTCCACACGTATCTGCCGGTCACGAGGGGTAGGTGGATCATCGGACCGAGAGAGCAGTAGTCGGCCACACCAGAACATCACAAACCACACACACTTGTGTACCAACGCCGTCTTAGCTCCGCCTTGTATACAAGCCGACTGTTCTAAGTCTTCTATCTCATTCTTGTATCTCTCCTGAGGATGTGATTACTACACGAAATTGCACTTGGGGCTGATCGTGATTCATTTTCCTCGTGGTTATGGGTGATTCGTCAAGATCTTTAATAAATATCAGGATGAATTCTTGAGGTTATTTCATGATATCCTTACCCCATGAACAAACTTTGATAACACCGTCATTTTCACATAATGGCTATGTAAACATATCTGTTGGAAAGGAAAGTGAAACAGCCGTGGAATTCATGTAACAATCATATCATCTCCCAAATTACAATGAATTACGACTAATGCTCATCTTTATTGCCTGTTATATGCCATGTCATTGCGAAATGAATCAGATGCTTTGCCACATACATAGACTATCTCTGATTACCTAACAACCATTGTGTACTCGTACCCTTGTGTCTGGACCGAGGAACCAATAGTTTGTTTTCAATCCAGCTCATCCACTGCTTCAAGTACTATTCCATGGATGTGGGTCTTTACAATGGCCCCAAATGAAGTAAGCGAGAGGACTCGAAGCCAGAGTGTGAGGTCTTGTGGGGAGAGTAAGACAAGCCATAGGATCATTGCTGCTGGCACACACACCACATACAGCGCCAGTCGCGCACCAGCTGCCGACGTGTACGGAGCTGCTGTCGTCTTTCAGAGCTAGGTTGTAGCTATTCCCCCCTGCGTTGTCGCTACCCTTGCTTTGTTTTGAAGGTAATTTTTCTAAAGCTATTATTCATCAATATCTTTGTAAGGTTGTTTTGTGCAAAATTGATATTTTATTGACGGGTATCCGCAAAACTTCGCCTGCCCTTGTGCAACCGGCTCCACCACGATTTTTTTTCTGCATAGAACAATTAATTTGCCTGATCTTTTTTGGGGGTAGATAGTTTTTTTCCCCACTGTCTGGGGAGTACGAGTAACAGGATGTTGTGTGTCAACTGTAATGGCAACCACCCAAGCTCGGACCGGGCCTGTCCCCGGTTCCAGTTTGAGAAAGAAGACTCAGAACATTTCATATTGCGAGGCTAGGAGGAAGGTTAAGGAGTCTCATGAGACTCCTAAACCTAATGAACCCTACGCGTCGGCTCTGAAATGTAAGCCGATTATGCGAACGATCTCGACGCAGACTCCTTGTGACACGCCGACCGTCACTGCCAAGAACCCAGCTCCACCAAACCCTATACCAAATTCTCCATCCAAAGGCCACAAAAAATCCTATGCCAACACCACATCCTCATCCAACCATAAAGATAAGAAAGAGAACAAGACTAACGTATCCTTAAACTTAACTACACTCGAAAAAACTACGTCGCACGTCATTGTGCCACTACCTCCAGCAAAGAGGTCTGTGATTCACAGGTCCTCTTCGTTGGAGGACATAGAATTGATGGAAGCCAGAACATCCACTTCCAGGGACCGATCATGTTCTCCTGGGGACTCGCCCAAGTCCCGGCATAAACGGGCTAAGAAAACTGGTCGGTTAAATAACTCTTTAACACGTTCAACATCATCCAGTGGAATTGTAGAGGCCTGAGGCATAAGCAAGCACAACTACAACTGTTGCTTGCACTGTATAGGCCAGCCGTGATATGTTTACAGTAGACCCTTCTAAACGGCACAGTCGAAGACTGTTCCGTTTTAGATAGCTATCACTCGTATAGAAGAGACGAGAATCGTGGGGTAGCTATCTATGTACACCAAAGTTTACCTCACACAAGAGTGACTTTAAATTCTACTCTAGACGCTGTCGCATGTAGTGAAATTTAATAACACATACCTGGCCATTTGTTCAATATATTGCTCCGGTTCCAATGCACTTGATAATGATGAGTTAAACTTGCTTGTTGCCCCACCGTAAAGTAGTTTTAGGAGACTTCAATCTTCATCATTACCAGTGGGGAAGCATCCGGGCAGACGCCAGGGGAGAATAAATGGTTGATTTTATGATAAACGCCAACCTCGCTCTTCTGAACGATGGTAGTGGAACTCGTGTAGATGATCGAACTGGCAATATCTCGGTAATTGATTTATCCTTGTCATCGCCGGATATACTTAACGACATCACTTGGGGTATTTATGACGACTCCCTAGGAAGTGACCATTTCCCGATCTGTCTTTCTTATTCATGTGACATTATTACCAACTCGTCTCCGCCTAAATTTAACTATAAGAAAGCAGACTGGGTGTCATTTACAAGGCAAGCCGTCCTTGATATATCTGGTGGTGACATTGATGCAAAAGTCCTCAAGGTTACCTCCACCATACTGAGGGCTGCTGAGAACCTAAGGTTTCTACAATTTCCACAAAGCATAGAGTTCCTTGGTGGACATCAGATTGCCGACATGCACTGCGTGAGCGCAATAGGAGATACAGGATGGTCGACAACGAGCCTTCAGATAATAACTTTATTGCATACAAACGTGTGAGGGCTCAGGCAAGAAGAACTATCAAACAAGCCAAACGAGACTCCTGGCGCGGCTGTCTCCACCGTGAACAAGGACACACCAGTAGGTCAGGTCTGGTCCACTATCAATAAAATCAAAAGAAAACACAAGCCACCACCTCCTCCTCAAATCCTCCACCAAGATCAAGTCAACGACCACCCGGTGGACATGGCCAACACACTCGCGAAGAGGTTCTCAGAAACAAGCAGCTCGGCCAATTACGACCCGCGCTTCCTACACCACAAGCGACAGGCCGAGCTGCAGTTACCAGACTTTGCCACAGAAGATACTTTTGATTACAACCAAACGTTCACCATGACAGAACTGCTTCTTGCCCTGAAATCCTGTAAAGGCTTCGAGCCCGAGACCCAACGGGATCACTTACGGGATGATCCAGCACCTTAGTCAGGCCAACCTGACTAAGTTGTTAGCATTGTACAATGAGATTTGGACGTCTCGAACGTTTCCAAACTCAAGGCACTTTGCGCACGTCATCCCCATCCCAAAAGGCTCCGGACGCCTTATGAATATAAATTCGTTTCGACCTATTGCGCTCACGAGCTTCATTTGTAAGGTCGTGGAGAGAATGGTTAACAGAAGGCTACTTTTTTGTTAGAATCGAAGGGCTTAGTAAATGATCAACAGTGTGCTTTCCGTTGTAACAGAGGCACATTGGATCATTTAATACACCTAGAACATTCTATCCTAGAGTCATTTAGTAAGGTTCGTTTTTTGGTTGTTGTATTTCTAGATTTAGAAAAAGCCTTCGACATGACATGGCGAAACGGAATTTTAAGCAAACTTTATGCTTTTGGTTTAAGAGGTTATTTACCCATATTTGTAAAAAAATTTTAAACAATAGAACTTTTGCTGTGAGACTTGCAGCACTCGGTGACACTTCGGACACATTTGTCCAAGAGAATGAGGTGCCACAAGGCAGCGTTCTTAGCCCAACATTATTTAATATTATGATTAGTAATATTCTGTCTCCAACTTCCGTCCCGCGAGATCTTAAATACTCACTTTATGCTGATGATTGTGCGTTATGGCACTCTTCGTCTAGTGCACAATTTTTGGCTGAGCGGGTTCAAGCTGTGCTTAAGTCAGTTCATCGTTGGGCGCTACAGTGGGGATTTAAGTTCTCACCTAACAATAATATCACGATTGTCTTCACCCGAAAAATTTATATCCCGAATTTGCATTTAACGTTAGACAACAACCCGATCCCGTTTCGAAATACAGTTAAATTCCTCGGCTTAGATTTTGATAAAAGACTAAATTGGAAAAGTCATGTCGACTATCTAGTAACAAATTGTAGTAAATGATTAAATATTCTTAAATGCCTTTCGGGTTCCTTCTGAGGAGCCAACAGTAGATCTTTATTAATGATTTATAAGTTCCTAATTAGATCTAAATTAGACTATGGCTCTCAGGAGTATGCTTCGGCGAGCGAGTATACCCTGAGGAGGTTGGATGTGATACAGAATAAATGTTTGCGAATGTGCCTTGGAGCCCTAACCTGTACCATAGTTCCACGATTGGAAGTTGAGGCCCATGTACCTCCTCTCCGACTAAGACGTGAGATCCTGTCGTGGCAAAGCGGTATTGTGATGACCAGAAGGAACAATACAACTGCCTGTCGCCTCATTCTGGAAAATTCACAGCTCGTAAACAGAGGCGTCAGGTCCCTGGCCGTCAGGATACACTTCCTCAGTGAGAACTCCGGTACTAAAGTGAATGAAGTGGACTCGCTGGTCAAGAATTCCTTACCCCCTGGGAGGGTTCAAAAATTAACATCAAGACAAGCTGGCTACCAACCAAAAAAGCACACACACCGGAGGGCGAGGTACACCAGCGTTTTCGTCAGGTCATCAATGATCGCTTATCGTATGTTCACTTCTACACTGATGGCTCCAAGATGGATGAATGTGTGGGTGCAAGTGTGTGATCGATGGAGTTTGCACTCAGATACCGCTTGCCGAACCATACATCAGTATTTTGCTCTGGATTGTTTGCCATTGATCGAGACATAGACTATATAATTAATTCAAATCACAGTAAAGTCATAATTTTTTCTGATTCTATTTCCGCTCTTAAAGCAATAGGCTCTGAATATACAGAGTCCTGTGAATTACAGGGCAATATTATTAATAAAGTAAATTCATGTGAAAAAGATATCATCATGTTCTGGGTGCCTGGCTGGCTGGTGGGTCATTGCAATATATACGGCAACAATGAGCAGGCAGACAGCTTGGCTACGTCGACCTCAGAACTCGAGGAGGTCGTTACGATCCCTCGGGAGCTGGGGTCCTGCCTTTCCTTTGGGAAGAGATCAATCCATCTTCTGTGGCAGAGTCAGTGGACCAACCTGACCATCAACAAGAAATACCAGCAAGAAGTGGCGGACTGGCCGACCTCGTACCGCAAGAACAGAAGAGAAGAGGTCGTACTGGCCGCCTCAGAATGAACTGTACGTACACCACCCACCTGCAGCCATACATAAACAAAACCTTTCCACCCGTATGCCAACAGTGGTAACAGACATCAACAATAGAATATCTACTGCTAAAATGCAGAAGATATGAACAATATAGAAGAAAAATTTTTAAATTACCACATCAACCAAAACATTTCCTTCAACATCATTAATGTACTCGGGGATAACTCGAGTACTGTTGACAACTTGATGGTCTTCCTCAGAGAAACAGAATTAATCAAGATGATGTAAGGTGGTTCGCGGGTTCTCCACTGTGGCGGGGTCGGCTTGGTGTGCGGCTCCTCCTACTTGGGCTGGTCGCATGGTGGTGGGTGGACATGTCCATTC
>NC_092293.1:8348439-8395939 GCF_036320965.1 Panulirus ornatus
AAGTGCATCAGTGAGTGAAGATCTGGGGAGTACGTGTGTCAGGGAGTGAAGCTCTGGGGAGTAAGTGTGTCAGGGAGTGAAGCTCTGGGGTGTAAGGGTGTCAGGGAGTGAAGCTCTGGGGAGTAAGTGCATCAGTGAGTGAAGATCTGGGGAGTACGTGTGTCAGGGAGTGAAGCTCTGGGGAGTAAGTGTGTCAG
The DNA here is from genome assembly GCF_036320965.1 of Panulirus ornatus. Lineage (NCBI taxonomy): Eukaryota > Metazoa > Arthropoda > Malacostraca > Decapoda > Palinuridae > Panulirus > Panulirus ornatus. The sequence goes on from NC_092293.1 coordinate 8,348,637, forward strand.
GGAGTGAAGCTCTGGGGTGTAATTGCGTCAGTGAGTGAAGATCTGGGGAGTACGTGTGTCAGGGAGTGAAGCTCTGGGGTGTAATTGCGTCAGTGAGTGAAGATCTGGGGAGTACGTGTGTCAGGGAGTGAAGCTCTGGGGAGTACGTGTGTCAGGGAGTGAAGCTCTGGGGTGTAATTGCGTCAGTGAGTGAAGATCTGGGGAGTACGTGTGTCAGGGAGTGAAGCTCTGGGGAGTAGGTGTGGCCAGAAGTAAACCTCTGACGTGTCAAGGAGTGAACATAGGCAAGGGGTTGACATAACAGTGTGTGTCAGTCTTGTGTCAGGCTGAGGAACGTTTAGTGTCAGGGAGAGATATGCTCTAGTGTATCATCTAGGAAGCCACGGTTGTGTGTCAGGGAGTGAGCTGCTGTAGTGTTCCAGGGAGGGAGCCTCTGTAGAGAGTCAGGGAGTAAACCACCGAGGTGTGGCAGTGAGCGAGCCATAGTGTGTATCAGGGAGGTAAGCCCCGTAGTAATTCGCTCTAGTGTATCAGGCAGTGGTTCCCTCTACTGTGTCAGTCAGTGAACCACAGTGGTTTTTCGGGTTCTTTTGGAGTTAAAGCGTTAGGATTAACGGAATGCATGTACAGTGCCGTTGTATATAGGCAAGGGAGAAAAAACTGAGTGTTCGAATTACAGCGGTACACGTGTGTTGAGTGTACCTGGTAAGTTGTATAGGAGACTGATCAAGAGGGTGAAGGATGTACAGAGCATCAGATTGGGTAGGAACAATGTGCTTGCAGGAGTGGCAGAGGATGTGTGGCTCAGGTGCTTGCTTTAAAGAATATGTGTGACAAATACTTAAAGAAACAGAAGGATACGTATGTGGCATTTGTGGATCTGGAATAATCTTATGATAGAATTACGGATATATGATATGGAAGGAAGGTCACTAGAAACAGTGAGAAAGTCTTATCGAGAGTGTAAATCGTGTGTGCGAATAGGTAGTGAGGAGAGTGACTAGTTCCACGAGAAGATGGGACTGCACCAGGGGTGTGTGACGTCACCATGACTATTTACTTTGTTTATGTAGTAGGTAGCGAAGGAGGTAAATGCAAGGGTTAAGCAGTCTACAGGGGGTGAGGGGGGCTATGAACTGGGTCAGTTGTTGTTTGCTGATGGCACAGCACTGGTGGCAGATTCGAGTAAAAAACTGCAGAGGTTGGCGTCAGAATTTGGGAGATTATGTGAAAGGAGTAAGTTAAGCGTAGATGTTACTAGGAGCAAGGTAATTAGGGAATTAGGTTTAGCAATGCAGAGGTACAGGTTAGTTAGAAGTGAGATTGAGCTAAGAAAAGGTTCTGGGAGGATTGAGAACTGCGTGAAAATAAATTCGTCATTTGGAAGGGTGAAAATAAGTGTGTTTGATGATGTGTGGATTCGAGGCATGGGTATGTGCAGGACAGGGTGGATGTGTTGGGAACAAAATGTATGAGGACAATAGGTGTTGTGAGGAGGGTTGATCGAGCAAGTAAGAACAGCATAAGAGAGACGTATGGTAAATAGAGGAGTATGGTTGAGAGAGTTGAAAAGGGCATGCTGAAATGATTTGGACATATGGGGAGAATGAGTGAGGAATGGTTGACAGCTAGGATATTATGTGTTAGATATCGAGGAGACAAGGAGAAGGGGGGGGGGGGATGAAGTGCATCTCCCTCCGTGTAACTAAACAGAGTCCGATTCCCTCGCTGTCTCAGACGATATTCCATTATTCTTCTTGTCCACTTCCTCATTGTCTATGAATAGAGTCCAAATCCCTACTTGTCTCCGAAAACCATCCTTTATCCTCCATGTCTCTGAATAGAATGCATTTACCTTCGTCTCTCTGAACAGAGTCCATTTTCGTTCTTGTCTCTAAAAACAACCCTTTATCATCTTTGTCACCAAGACTCTAATCAGAATCAAAATCCTTCCTTCTCTGTTGACTTTCAACGGAGCCATTTCACCCCTTTCTGAACAAGAGTTTATGTCTGTCCTTGTGGAGGAACATATCTCACTTACCTTCTTATATATGAACAGCCAATTCCAACCCCCCACCTTTTTTTTTCCTGTGAGTGTCCATTTACTTCCTTTATTCTGAAGTGTTCATTTTCTTCCTTGATTCTTAAGTGTTCATTTAGTTTCGTATCTACGAACTGACTTCTTTCCTTTTAAGGCCAGACCACCAAGCTTGAACCTTGGGTCTGTGTAGTCTGTGTATCTATGGAACTCCTTTCCCTCCTTGTCTCTGAAAACATTTCATTATCCTCCTTGTCTCTAAATAGACAATATTTTTCCTCTACGTCTCTGAACAATTTTCCTCCTCCTCTCTCAAGGTAAGTCCTTTCCTCTTCTTGTATTTCAACAGTTTATTCCCATCTTTGTTTCCTGGGAGTTCATCTCTGTCATTGTTTATGAGAAAGTCTTTTATATTCTACTATATAAGAATAGAGTATATTTTCATTCATTTGCCTGAGCGGAGCCCATTTGCCTGCTTGATACTGGGCAGATTGTATTTAGGTTATTTTCTGTGAACAGCGTCCAATTTCCTCCCTGTACCTGAAGATCCTCCATGATTCACTTTGTCGCTACAGTACATTTCCCTCCGTGTCTCTGACCAGAATCACTAGCCATCCTTCTTTCTGAACACACTCCATTTTCTTCCTCTTCTCTAAAAAATATCCATGATCCTCCTTTTCTATGAATAGAGATCATTTCCCTCTATGTCTCTGAGAAGAGTCTGAAGTTTCTGATCAGATTATGTTTCCCAATTATCTTGAAAAATTAGGCCATTTTCCTCCTTGTCTCACAAGAGAGTGCATCTGATTTCTTGTCTATGAAGAGAATCTATTTCATTTCTTGTTTCTGCAGAGAACCCAATATCAATGTTGTTTGTCTGAAAAGTGCGTCTTTTACTTCATGACTCTGAACATTGTCATGTTTCCTTCTTGTCTCTGAACATAGGTCATTTCCCTCCTTGCGTCTGGACACAGTCCATTTCCCTCTTTGTTTCCTTGTCTGAAAAAGAAGTCCATTTTCCTCCTTGTGTCTGAGCAGAATCCATTTTCCTCCTTATGTCTGAAGAGATTGCATCGATCTTGTGAATGAACAGAGTCCATTTCTCTCCCTGTGTCTGAAAACAATCCATTATCTTCCTTGTCTCTGAAAATAAGTGCATTTTGTTCCGTGTATCTGAACAGTCAATTTCCGATCTTTTCTCTGAACAATCAATTTTCTTGCTTTTTGATGAACGGTCTACTCCCCTCTGTATTTCTGAACAGAGTTCACTTTAATCCATGTTTATGAACAAAGTCCATTTACCTTATTATGTGATGAGAGCCAGTCTCCATCCTTGTTTCTGAACAAAGTCAATTTACCACCTTGGCTCTGAAAATAACCCATTATATTCCATGTTTCTGAATAGGTAGGAGTCTGTTTTCTTTCTTGTCTCTGAATACGCCTTTCCCTGTAAACAGAGTTCATTTTCCTCCTAGTCTATGAGAACAATCCTTTATCTTCATTGACTATAAACACAACCCTTTATCCTCCTTGCCTCTGAACAAACTGCATCTACATTTGTATCTCTGAACAGAGTCACTTTCCCTCATCTCTAATCCTAATCAATACCAGTCCTTGTTGCTGAACACACTACATTGCTCTCGTTCTTCCTAGAAAGTGTTGACATCCGACTTTATCTTTAAAAGGAGACCATTTCCCTCCTTTGGCCTGAGCAGAGACCATTTCCCTCCTTTGGCCTGAGCAGAGACCATTTCCCTCCTTGATCGTGAACAGAACGGATTCTTGTCTATGGGCACAGTCCAGGCATCTCTTTGTCTCTAAAGATAATCCATTATTCTCCCTTTCGCCAAATAGAGTGCATTTGCCTCCGTGTCTTTGAACAGAATCAATTTCCCTCTTTTCTTGACTTGGTCTATTTCCCTTCTTGTCTCTAAATAAGAGTTATTACTCTTTTTTTCCCTGAATAAAGATTATTTTCTTCCGTGTCTCTGAAGTCAATTTCCTTTCAGAAATGTGTGTGACAAAGAAAAGGAAGAACATTGAAGATTATATCAAGTTTGGCTTGACCGTTCCCGGGGACTGACCTCCCTCAGTGCGTCGTATACCATCTTGGTGAGTGCTACAAATATTGTGTTTGGCGCCGAAAGACAGATTAATTTATCTAAGATTTTCCTCTCCGTTAACATAATGAAGCATCGCACTGATGAACTTGCAGATGTCATAAAGAACAAGTTTTGACAAAATAGAACCGTCCTGCTGTTTTGCATTACAGTGTTACGACACCACTGATGTTGCACAATGCTCTCAGTTGCTTGTTTATACTCGATTTAAGGATAAAGAAAGAGTGAAAGAAGAGGCGCTTTCTCGAAAGCACTGGAGACCACATCAAAGGCCTCCGATGATTTAGAATAAGTTTCTGACTCTTTTCAAGAAAATGATTTTTCGTGGGTAAAGCTGGTGGATGTTTGCACTGCGGTGCCCCAGTAATGGTTGGGCCTCGCTCTGGATTCATAAAATTGATCAAAGAAAAGAATCAAGTCATAACTGAGACTCACTGCGTCATCCACAGACAAGCACTAGCTGCTAAAACCTTCCAGATGACCTACGCAGCTCACTGAATTTGACGATAAGTGATGTTAGTTGTGTGAGGAAGAGCTATCTATATTCTAGGCTTTTGCAGATCTTTGTACAGATCTGATCACAAAGCTCTCCTGCTCCACACGGAAGTCTGCTGGCCGTGGGAAGGAAATACGCTGGGTTGGCTCTATGAACTCGAGGATGAAATGCAGATATTTCTAGAAAGCCAGAAACAAGAAGAACTGTACGATATGTTCACAGACGAAGAGTTCCAACTTTCACTGGCGTACCTTGTGGACACTTTAAAGTTACAAGGAAGAAACGTAAACATCATTGAGCATTATGATGTAATCATAATTTTCATGAAGAAAATACAGCTTTGGAAACGTGAAGTAGATGTGGGGATCTTGTCATTGTTTCCTCATCTATGTGAACTACCAGCTGAGAAAAAAAGATCTTGACCAACCCCCTCCTTGACCTATACTATATACTTGTAATATACATGTAATATTTAGCGTAGCATATTGGTCAGAGTAGTTCCAATCAAATACTTAATGGTCCAAAAATAATTGTTTCACTCTGGAAAAACATCTGGTAGTTACATCGGTCGGCTATACAGTTATGTTTTGTAAACAGAACCCAGTTGGGCTTTTAAAAAATCATTCATTCCCTATAAAGTTATGACATCCTTTACCCCCTTCAGTTTGAAACTGATAGTATATACAAAATAAAGTGTTTACTAGCATTTGTACCTTGTTCATTATCAATTACTGACTCCTTCCTGTATTACAGAAATATAGAATGATTTAGATACTGCAAACAGAAAATATACATAATTGAAATTCTATATAAGCACAATGAAATAACTTTTTTCTGTTTCGTTTTCAATGTATTGCATACAACACTGTACTCCATATTATTATCTTATTCCACAAATCTAATGTGACAGGTCGATTTATGACTCTTCCAGACCTAGTTTTGATCTTCACTGGTCCAGGATGAACTTCCTCCAGGTGTCTTCTCCCTACATATGTCAGACTCCGCTTGTCTTGGATAACTGACGCTTCCTTCTCCTTGATCTTCAGGTGTTTGATCAGGTTCCTGACTCACAATTAGCCCAGACGTCATTTCTCCTGTAGTCTGTTGTGTGTCACTCAGACCGTCCTCACCCCACTCCTGTATGATCACTTCCCTGGGAGGTCCCTGCTCTGACACCTGCACGTTTCTAAATCTCATTTGATCAATATATCTCCCGACAGCTTTATTATCACACACTTCTATCTTGTATGACAAGTGGCCAATTACTTCCACTGCAACACTTGGCACACAGCGAGCTCTTTACCTCTATAATTCTCCACAAACACTTCATCATTTACCCTAAATTCCCTCAAAAGTCTGCCCTTACCATAATATGTCTTTTGATTTTGTTTAATTTTTACCATTTTGTTCAAGTTTGGTCTCAGCAGGTCAAGGGGTCCCTGTAGATTTCCACTCTTTAGCAACTCTGCCGGGGTACTGCCAGTTACAGACTGTGGTCAACATCTGTATCTGCATAAGATCCTAGACAACCTTGCTTTGATGTCTGCATTTCTCATTTTCTTTCTCTCATTTTTGAATGTTTGAACAGCTCTTTTAGACATTCCGTTATAACTAGGGTGAAAAGGTGCACAAGTCACCTGGTCGATCCCATTGTTCTGCATAAATTGGTCAAATTCATAACCGGTAAACTGGCTTCCATTATCACTAACTCACATTAAGGGCAGCCCATGATGAGTGATAAAGATATCCCTTAACTCGTCAATGGTTACGACTGCTGATGTACTACTCATAATTCTTTCCTCTAACCTAAATACATAAGTAGAGAGCCATAGTAACAGTTTCTCTTTATCTCGTGTGGTCATAAAATCCTTACTTGTCTCAACCATGAATGAAAATGATCTATGAGTTATTACATCTACTGTGGCTCCAATTGGCTCTTCCATTATTTATATACAAGGAGATTTGTCTTAGAAATTAAAGGTCAGAGGAGGAGAGACAGTTGTACTTTTTCATGACGTGTTGTTCTTTGACAATATGCTGTACTGACCTAAGTTTATACGTATTACAGTAACGGTCTGAGAAGTTGATGATATTCCAGCTAAAGTTACAGATTACATCAGTAAACATACCTCTTACATAACTAACCCTGCCTGCCACCTGTGAGAGAAAGAAACTCTCATGATCTTAATGTGTTCATTTGGAAGGATTCTAATGCCTGGTATCAAGGAAATGATATGCATACTGTAATACAGTGATCAATATTGTACGTCATAATGTAAGTGGTGTGTGACTAACTATAGCTGTAATATTACCTGTTCATTCTTGCTACTAACACATGACACCAAGTTGCCTGTTAGTCTTATTACGTACATTAATACACTGTTGTCTTGGCTTTACATCTCTACTAATGATGACACCTAAATCCTTCTCCTGCCTTGATAGTTTATTTCCACATCTTAAGATGATACTGTAGTTTGCCTGCCATGTGTACACAGTGTAAACATGTTGTATATGTCTACGGTGAATATCACTGGCCATTGTACACTGACGTTGTTCAGCAATGTAGAACCAAGAGTGAACCTTAGACAGCATTACGGTAACATTACGGTAACAAGAATTACACCTTTACTGAGTCTGAGAACCTATTATTCATTGCCATAGAATCCAGATGCAAAATATATACTGCTACTGGATTTTGATAATAAGTACGTGGGACGTTGATCTTAAGCAAATCATTTTATACGATAATGAATAAAGTCCTATAGCTTTTCTGGAGCACAAGGTACAGAAATGTATGTAACGTGAAACCGGTAGAATTAACATATCTAACATAAAGATCTCTATTTTGCAGATAGCATAAATGTTTTACATGTAGAAATCGGTAATATCTTCAACAACCTAAACATAATACCATCAAATTTTATATTACAAGCTTTTTATCCGGGTTTTACGCATTAAAACGATATTGCCTACAGAAAAGTAATGTAGTTATTATCAGCACAAGGTTTAGAAGGTCTTAAACAAGTTATGAGTTTATATTCTTCAACACTCTAGTAAGGATCATTAAGTATACTGTGAAAAATAGACTTGCTTTTTTGAGGCGATGAATGCTTATGAAAAATCATCGACGTTTTCCTTAAAAATATTCTTTATGAATTGAAATCAAGTATTTGTTTTAGAGAAAATGTTTCTAAATAGCAACAAGACACAGTCAAATCTAACAAGCTAAAGTTCATCAAATGACAAAGAATATATGCGAATCTAACAATCTTATTAATATCATAAAACCAAATATGTTGCACAAATTCTTCAAATCATCAAAAGTAATAAAAGAAGAAGCCATCCGTAGGTAACTTGTTACTCCCGGCATAAACACTTATAGGCGGAATCCGGTAACACCTCTTGAATAGCATGTGGAAGACAGAGTAGAGTGGCTAGGCTCAGAAGCATGTTCTCCACTTCAACTGACTAATGATATGTTAAGACAACACAAACCACATACATCCATTGTGAGGATGGAATCAGGGATGAAACATCTATAACTAGAAAGGTTAAAGATACAAAGATGGTGAAATACCTTTACCTGGGATCAGTAGCACCTGTGGTAATGGACACACCTTTGTAATGCTTGATCACTTACAACTGATCAACTTTAATACGAAAGTCTTAGGTATTGTCCCTCAGGAAAACTTTTTATAAATATTTATAAAACACATATATATGTTAGATATACACTATCTCTAGAATATATCTTTACCTGGGACGTGTAACACTTGTGTGGATAGACACAACTTTGTAATGCATGATCCATTACACGAAATGAACTTCACTAACGAAGAGTTATACAACGCGTCGTTGGAGAACATTAATCAAATACCTATACAGAATTTTTATGTTAGATAAGAGGCATTTATTACAAGTGAACATAAGAAATGATGATGAAAGAAAAGGACGTAGATGTAGATGTTTTATTAAGAGATGAAATATTCCTGCCTTAAATGGTCTCTCTTATAATTGATTTTCTGTTAGATACAAACATGCTAATGTAATCTGTTCCTTATGATCATAAATGTTTATGTTTTTAAAACGTTTTTATCATGTCTTAAGGATTCTGGCTTACAGACATTGGTTCTGAACAACCATTATAATGCAAGACAATACATATTTATCATAAATAAATCATTTATCACAATAACCATTATGTTTGTACCAGATTCTTTACGTCCTCAATCACGTTTGTTAATATATAAGGAATTCTTTCTCCACATTTCAATACATAACATATATCTACACGTGTGGAAATATATGTATATGTTTTTATATTTTTTTCCTTATCTTTTCTAATCAACCTACAAGGTATATGTCTAAAGAAAATACTGGATAAAATCCTAAGTTATGTGTGTGTGTGTGTGTGTGTGTGTGAGCACACATAGTAAAGGTTAAGGGACGGGACAACACGAGTGTACAACTCTCTCCCGTACTACATAAATACTAATCACACACACACACACACACACACACACACACACACACACAGAGCGGCGCCAGGCTGGAGGCGGGGCATCGTGACGTCACAGGCAAGTCCCTCCCCCCGCCAGATCCAAACATGTGTTGTGTCTGGTGATGGCGGTTCAAGATTTCCCACATTTATATTGATCTTTACATTATCATCCACTCCCAAAGTCACCTGGCATTCTTGTGTTTCAACAACAGACGTGATATATGCAACACCAGGCAAACATTGTACCATTATCTGATAGGTTAATTGGTGCACAATCAAGAACCAGTGAATTTCATCGCCGCCATAAGTAAGTAAGGAAGGTGACTTTAATGATGATAAATACGACCTGGTATGGCTGTGTCTACACACTACCGCCATCTGGTCAACCTTGTACATATCATCATTTAAACTCTGACATTTAAACACAATCTTTCAAAATCACTCCCACAAACGCGAACTTAAAATCCATCCATTCAACTCCGTCATTTATTCAGGAACATTTAGTATTCGAGCGTTATCATTTCAGCTGCGTTATTTGATCAGAGACTTTTAAACTACATTATATAAAGACAAACCTTGAAAGTATGTCATTTAAACGAAAATTTGTGCAAAGCGTCATTGAAACTCAAACTTTTGATCCCGTCAATAACTTTAAAATTCTCTCAAACAACTGCGAACTTTTAAACTCCGTCAAATTGCAGCTGTTTTAGGAAATGTCTCATTTAATTGAAAAAAATTATAGTCACTTAATTCAAGGATATCCTTTGAAGTCTGTCTTTATATAATGAACCATCAAACTCCGTCTCTGGAAATAAACATAAGCTTTAGTTCAGTTACTGGAAAGGAAGTTTGTACATTCTATTGAAGTCCATCACTTAACGCGAACTTTTAAATGCTTCCATTTAGCTGGGCCATTCATTCCCTGGCTACCATTCATAATATGGCCTTTTAAACTCTGTGTCTACGATGTTCTGTTCACCGTTGTCCACAGTATCGAGATAGCACCAGGAACATAAGATAATGCTTCATACCCTCACATACATTCCTTACCTGTCATATGTAATGCAACGAAAACACAGCCCACACTCCACAACCAGGCCCTACAACCCTGTCCGTGGTTTACCCCATTTGATTCATATGTCCTGCTTCAGTTCACTGATAGCAGGTCGTCCCTGTAAATCACATCGCCCCAGTTCACTTTATCCTATACACGCCTCTCACGTGACCTTGAGCATATTCAGGCCCTGATCACTCAAACTCTTGTTCACTTCCTCCATCCATCTCCAATATGGTCGCCCTAATCTTGTCCTCTACACTTCTGACACATGTATCCTCCTTTAACCTCCCCTCACTCACTCTCTCCAAATGTCTAAACCATTTCAGTACACCTTCTTCAGCTCTGTCAACCATGCTCTATTTATCATCACACATCTCTCTTACCCTATCATTACTTACTGGATCAACCCGCGTCACACCACATGTTGTCCTCAGACATTTCATTTTCAACACATTCACTCTATCATCAAATCTTCCTCATACTGTCTCTACCTTCACCGCCGACTGACATCACTATTCAAACTCAGAAATGTCTATACCATCTTTATTGTACCTGAGCCGCGCCCCAGCCAGGTCCTCCTGACTAACTAGAGCCACACACACACACAGGCACCACCAGCTGGACACAATACACAACACAACACACACAATCCTCCTGGGTCCATCTCACACCACCTACCAAGATGTGCTCATCTGGCTGACCACGTCCACCCCACCAACACCACCAGCTAACCCCCTGCCCCCATCACCTCCACCCCCGGCACAATGACCTCTCTCTCTCTCTCTCTCTCTCTCTCTCTCTCTCTCTCTCTCTCTCTCTCTCTCTCTCTCTCTCTCTCTCTCTCTCTCTCTCCTCATCCCCACGCACCGCCGTTCGTCAGTACACTCGACTTGTACCAATCACAGCTGGAACACAGAGATATAAGACCAGTCCTATACCTATCATTGTGAAAGTCATCAACAATCCATGAACAAGTACACAAGCTAAGCAGGTAAACTGCTGCTCAGTTTTCCACTTATCGACTTAGTTAAGACAAACAAAATATCACCAGGTGTACCACAGTGGTGTGTGCCCGACTGACTCAGTAACATCATTACTGGAACTCCACCAGAGTCTGTGTTGTCGCTTACCCCTCCGGAGCCACAGTCGACCGACCTCACATAAATAGCAATTGATAGTTTGAGGAAAATAATGATTCCTGCCTTAAAGGTCAATAGTGAGGAATGGTCGGTCTTCAAGATTATTGCTCTGATGTTAACAAACATGGCCAAGTGAATCTTGTCATTTGTAGTAGAAACGTTAATTCTATTATGGAAGTGAGCAATGGAAGGAGTGATGCACATTGATCAGGTGGAGGAAGTAGGTGAGGTAAGGTGTGGTGGTCAGTCACACCATTTACATGTTGGTCACAGGAAGAGTTTAGTAAACACTATCGTCTCTCACAAGAATGAACCAGGTTTGTTCTGGAGAAGATAAGAGGAAAGGAGGAAGGCTGCCTAGATGGAAGAGGTCAATTATGGTAAGATTACTGGAATGATTGACATTATTATATTTGATGTAGGAATAATGAGCCTCATAGTTTGCCTGATCTTCGTAACGTTCATCACGATCACTTTATGTAATAACTCACAATGATATATAATCTCCACATCTCACTCCCTCACTCATACTCTAGTTCTTTAATATAACACCAGTGCAAAACATAATTGCTCACTTACCAAAGATATTAGCGCCGTGTGCCTTAATTACTAATTCATCCTCATTCTTAATAAAAATGACAAGAACATTCATCTATCGAGGCTTCTAATGAATCTAATAGGCTATCAATGATGACATTTATATTCATCTTCCTTCAACCTTCTGAAATGTTAATCTTCTTTCATGTGTGACCTTAAAATCAGTTCAGGTTTTGCCACACTAAAACCATAAATTCATCAACTTGTTATTTTCAACTATTTTACCATTCCAACTGAGTGGAGCAAGACAACCCTTTTTTATTGAAGGATAAGTTATGAAGATTCACTTCTCTACTCTCGTCCCAAGCCTCTCTCTCCTGTCCAGCCTGACTCTCGTCCCAAGCCTCTCTCTCCTGTCCTGCCTGACTCTCGTCCCAAGCCTCTCTCTCCTGTCCAGCCTGACTCTCGTCCCAAGCCTCTCTCTCCTGTCCTGCCTGACTCTCGTCCCAAGCCTCTCTCTCCTGTCCTGCCTGACTCTCGTCCCAAGCCTCTCTCTCCTGTCCTGCCTGACTCTCGTCCCAAGCCTCTCTCTCCTGTCCTGCCTGACTCTCGTCCCAAGCCTCTCTCTCCTGTCCTACCTGACTCTCGTCCCAAGCCTCTCTCTCCTGTCCTGCCTGACTCTCGTCCCAAGCCTCTCTCTCCTGTCCTGCCTGACTCTCGTCCCAAGCCTCTCTCTCCTGTCCTGCCTAACTCTCGTCCCAAGCCTCTCTCTCTGGTACAACCTATTGCTCATCCTAAGCCTCTCTCTCCTTCAAAGCCTCACTCTCCGGCCAAACATCTTGTGTTCAGCCTCTCTCATCCCGAGCCTTTCTCTCCTACAAAGCCTCACTCTCATCCCAGGCCTCCCTCTCCCTCCCTCTACACCAGCGGTATTTAAACATTTTCAGCGTTGCAGGTCCACATGAATTTGGGGAAGAATTAGAGAAATTATGGAACTCTTTATAATGTGTCCCATTATCACAATGTTGCTTCAAATCTTACAGTTGCACGTGCCGGGCTACCACAATAACCGCCACCTGATTGCCACTCTCCTGGAGGAGGAGGAAGAAGCCGATGTTGTGATAGTAAACATCACATGATGTATCACTAATGGTCATAACATCAAACATTATGGCTACACATCCCGACAATCACCAGACTGTGTGTGGCACAGCACGAAGGACGGAGTCGCCCGCCAGTCTTGTACGAAGCACAATACAATATCTCACTACTTCCTGCCGCTTTCAATACTTTCTATCAGTCAAGATACTCACACTACGTACGTACGTACGTACACCGTTCTATTATCCTTTGTACATCTTCACAACTGGCGTTTTGGACCTTATCTGAATGAGTCACATCAAATGGTTATCAAGGACACAGAACACATAACACTTGTCCACTGTCTTTTGTCTTTCATACTCTATTTTTCATATTTGTTTGCCATTTCCCGCAAGAACAAGGTAGCGTCAGGAATAAGTGAATGAATCCTAGAGGGAAACTTAGCTGGGCTCCTTCCTCTGTTCCTTCATTTGGAAAGTAATACAGAAGGGGAAGATTTCCAACCCACCCAGTTCTCAACCCTCAGTCGCCTTCCACGACATGCAGGAGATACGTATGCAGACAAATAGACAGACAGACAGACACACACACACACACACACACACACACACACACACACACACACGGAGTAGCGCCGAGAATGGATAAAGGCAAGCAAGGTATGAATATGTACATGTGTATATATATTCCTATGAGTCCACGTGGAAAATGAAACACGATAAGTTCCCAAGTGCACTTTCGTGTAATAATCACATCATCAGGGGAGACACAAGAGAGAAATATAACAGTCATTTGATATGCATCGAAGAGACGTAGCTAGGGCGCCATTTGGTAAACATGTGATTGTCCAAGACAGACAACGAGTGTATCATAAATGTATCATTTTGCAAATTCTATCAACAATAAAGTTATCTAATTTGTATAGACCATCACTAATATTAAGATTATAATTCTTTGTGTATTTAATAAAAGAAGATTCAATGATATTTCTCGTGGTAATAGAGTCAGAGTTAATAACTGAGATGGCATTACTCCAGTCAATACAACGATCATAGTTTTTAACGTGATTAAACAAGGCATTTGATTCTTGTCCCGTTCTTATACTATATTTATGTTGCTTAAGTCTAACAGAAAGATCCTTACCAGTCTGCCCAGCATAAAATTCATCACAATTTCCACATGGCACTTTATAGATGCATCCAAGAGAATTTTCTGGTTAATTCCTGATTAATATATTCTGTATAGTATTATTGTTGCTAAAGGGAACATTTAAGGCAACATCTAAGATGCGGCCCATCATCTACAGCCGAAAGCAACTCAACATTCGCCCCCAGCTAGATAGTGGCACGTACCAGGAATCACTTAATTAACTAAAGTAATACAACAACAACAACAACAAAGACAACAATAAGAAAAATCATTGCGTCCAAAAATCTTTAACAAAACAAAATTGTGCACATTTGTATAAAATAACAAGAAGAAAAACATTGCTACGTAATAGAATTGTACACATTGGTATAGAATAACAAGAAGAAAAACATTGCCACATAGCAAAAAAATTCTATATATGTTACAGAAAAACAACATAGTAATAAAATCAGTAACAAAAATACTTATCTAAATAAAGACAGGAAACAGTAGATACAGAACATGTTTTGTTATATAACAAAGAATTCTCAAAACAATGCACATCAAACACAAGAAGAAATTCTTAACGAAGACAAAATAAAACAATTTAGAAAGATGCAAATTAACAACCCAGTCTGCAATTCAGTGAAATTCTCTGTTTCTTTTTCAACAGAGGAATGTGGTACATTACATAGAGGCAGCCAGTACGATGGTGTTGGGAATGGCTTGGTAAACACCATTACTGCCTACCTGTGGTCGCTCCCTTCTGCATTACCACATGAAAATGGCCCAGGGTCATCCTCAACACTGCTCATCTGATTTAGTTCAAATACAAACTATAAATCACTATACTACAACTACAGCAACGAAACTAAACTCACTACAAAGTTATTAACTATAGAATACAAACGAAATAATATTACAAACACGAAAAGTATTGAAAACACACACACAGCGGAGCAAAGTCATCTTGCAATTAACTTTTAAATCAAAATGTCGGTGTTGATGTAGTGACGTCACAACGAGGCCGCCAGTAAAACCAGGCGATTAGAAAACTCGTTCTTGTGTGACACACAACTTTGCCACGATACCTCCGCTCTACCTCAACCAATTAGAAAACTCGTTCTTGTGTGACACACAACTTTGCCACGATACCTCCGCTCTACCTCAACCAATTAGAACTCGTTCTTGTTCTTGTGTGACACACAACTTTGCCACGATACCTCCGCTCTACCTCAACCAATTAGAAAACTCGTTCTTGTGTGACACACAACTTTGCCAAGATACCTCCGCTGTACCTCAACCAATTTCCAGGAAATTTTCGGAAGAAGCATATATTTTGTATTACATATGATTCTTAAATCATCAAAATGCGTGGCATATACCCTTTAACTCTCTCTCTCTCTCTCTCTCTCTCTCTCTCTCTCTCTCTCTCTCTCTCTCTCTCTCTCCAGTATGGAATAATTCAGTTAAACAGAGAGAGAGACTGCACAACCATATTGCCTCCATATTTACTGAGGCTCACAACAGTGATACACCTTACTTGTATATGGTTTATTCAGACCAGACCAGCTTAGCCCACCTGGACAGACGTGAGATGAGACGCGGAACATGACGGTAACATTACCATGACACGACAGCCACCGACCCACCGGTGCACCACGGATCAGGCGATGCAGAGACGGGCAGCATGATGACGACCCTGGCTGCACCTGGACACTGGGGACGTCCAACATGATGACGACCCTGGCTGCACCTGGACACTGGGGACGTCTAGCATGATGACGACCCTGGCTGCACCTGGACACTGGGGACGTCCAACATGATGACGACCCTGGCTGCACCTGGACACTGGGGACGTCCAACATGATGACGACCCTGGCTGCACCTGGACACTGGGGACGTCCAGCAGCAGCAGATAATAATGTGGACGAGTCTGCCTCCGCTCGTCAATCACCACCTTACGCTGAAGCCTCATAATGACTGGATGGAGGAAGGTATGGCGATACACCGTCAGTTTACACTTCATGTTTCTCTCGGTTGTAAAACTAAAACAAGAAAATATTATTAAGTTTTAGTATTTGTATTGTATGACTACAGTTAACCCTTGTGTTAGTAATACAGTGGCCGGAGCGGCTACTGTGACATTGATGTAATATCCATTTGATAAATCTCTATCTAAATATGACCTTCAGTCATAAAGACTGCACCACAAACCTTTCATTGCCTTGAAATCTTAAGAGAATCAATGTTAACTTTTGTATGTTTTATATATGATCCAGTGACTTTAACTCCAGCCACCGTTGTAGACAGTCATATCCCTGATATGTGGACACCTGGAACGTTGTAGATAATTTATCATGAAGGTCCCAGTACTGTGTCCACGCCACACCCACCCCAACAAAGGGCGCCTGTGGACGACGATGACGAAGGGAGACTCTTCAAGCAAACCTCATCATAAGTTTACAAGGACGATCTCTTTGTGTTTTCTGTCATCCACTAAGGAATATTTGTCAAGCGTTTGGTGTGTCCACAACTGTTTTATACCTTCGGAGTTATATTTCTTCCTCTTGTGTATCACTAACATTGACTCTCGGGTCGCCTGAGTTTCACTACAACGAAATTCGCAGACGTTACTAAAGGTGAGACGTAAGACCACGTCAGGTAGTCAACAGATGCGACAACTTGACATAACTATCGTAAAATGGTACATTGGATTGTGTTTCCTGCTTGTTTAATTCTTGCTTTGTTTGCATTAACATTTGTCTATTGATTTATAGATTATGGCTGGAGGTAACCATTGTCAACTCTTCATAATTAATGATGGTCTGTGGTAGGTTTACTCCCTACACCCATCATCCTTCTTGGTTCCAAATCTATTTCAGGCCACCCAGACCACTGGTGCCTTGTGGATGTACCAATGTGACCCTATGTTCGTACAATTGTTCTTAAGCCCGTTTCTTAGGCAGTGTTACCTCTGTGTTTTGTGAAAATTGTCTCCTTACCAGCGAGTATTGTAAGAAAATGGTTTAATAGTCTATCTTGCAACTGCATCAGCTACTACAGATAATCAGAAAGTGTAAACATTCAGCGGTTCATGAATGCCAAGCGGTTGTTCAAGCCAGGCAAAATGTGTGGATGACCTTGACGGAGTAAGCAATGTGTTGATGAAGTTATGGCCAGTGGTGTGGCGAGGGAGGGTCTGGGCAGGCAGGACACGATTGAGTGATGTTTCGTATCGTCAAGCCTCATTCCTTCCCTTGTCTATGTTTTACTTTTGATGACATTCATAGAGAATGCAGCTAAGGAGTTACGTTTTCTATACACAACATAGATGCTATTCGTTTTTACAAAATCGTAGTTTACTTGCAAACGGTAAAATCACTCATATGTAGCTTTGCCAGGTTTCCTCCTAAATTTGTTCTCCATATTAGATTCATCATACGTCAACGTAACAACTTAAAACAGAGATGGTCACGAAGTACAAAGATTAAAAATGATGAAAGGCTTTGATAATCTCGATCTAACTAATTCCCTAAGGCTAGATCTTCTGATCTAAGTCGTATTAATGGATGCAGTCTGGTGGGAAAACATTCTACCTTCACTGAGGCCAAGTGTTATTTGCTCAACCTAATTGTTAACATACAGACTGATGATTCCCCTGCAACTTCCATGGTATACACACTGACCAACTTGGCAAGTGGTACACCGAGTACAACGCCACACCTCCTGACTCCTTCCCAACCCACATGATGAAGGTCATGGACAACTTGTATGACCGCTACCTAACATTACCTGGACCCAAGATGACATTAAAAATTATTGATAAATTCTATCTTGCTTGAGAGAACAAAATCTTTAATACTAAAGAATGATGGAAAGAAAGAGCAAGATAATATCTTGGGGGATAAAGTGTGTTGATCACCACAGACAAAATTGAGGATACAACATAGAATAGAGAATTTGTACATGATGATGCTCTTGCCTCCTCTGACGTCCACATGTTATCCACATAAACACAGTACTTTACTACAGTACATACAGTAATATCAGTCGTAACAACACTATGTATGTAGTCGTGATTACCGTAACATGTGAGTGGCAAGATTGGATGACGTAACGTAACAATATCAGACTTCATCATTCTCAATAGTTTAGGTGGATCATGTAATATTTGGCGTTGCTTCATGTTTTATCAGATGATCAAATGATGGCTGGTCTAATGACCTTCACAAGTCAGTGGTCATTAAATCCCACACAGCAACCAACCACTCAGGATGACCAGGAGGGAGCCACCTGGTGCAGACCAAGTGTACCAGCCTGGTGGAGAGGATCAACTGCTCCACCTCAGAGCTGCTCAAGTTCTGTAGTGAGGGACACTCCAAGTGGCATGTGAAACTACCAGTCTTAGTTATAAACTACCGCCCGCCCGGCTGGCCGGTGGGTGGCTGTGGCCAACATGAACCCAGGGGCCACACACACACACACACACACACACACACCGCCCACTGACCTGACCACCGGCTGGTGGGTGGGTGGCTGTGGCCAACATGAACCCAGGGGCTACACACACACACACACACACACAGAGCGGCGCCAGGCTGGAGGCGGGGCATCGTGACGTCACAGGCAAGTCCCTCCCCCCGCCAGATCCAAACATGTGTTGTGTCTGGTGATGGCGGTTCAAGATTTCCCACATTTATATTGATCTTTACATTATCATCCACTCCCAAAGTCACCTGGCATTCTTGTGTTTCAACAACAGACGTGATATATGCAACACCAGGCAAACATTGTACCATTATCTGATAGGTTAATTGGTGCACAATCAAGAACCAGTGAATTTCATCGCCGCCATAAGTAAGTAAGGAAGGTGACTTTAATGATGATAAATACGACCTGGTATGGCTGTGTCTACACACTACCGCCATCTGGTCAACATTGTACATACCAACATTTAAACTGTGACATTCAACCACAAGGTTTAAAGTCGCTCATGAAAACGCGAACTTAAAATCTATCCATTTAAATCTACCATTCATCAATAAACATTTAAACACCGTCATTTGAACGTAAACCTTCCAGCTGCGTTATTTTACCAGAGTCCTTTAAGATACGTCATATAAACACAAAACTTAAATGTACGTTAAGCTTGTGCAAACCATCATTGAAACTCAAACTTTTAAATTAGAATTGTAATGAAAATGCGAACTTTTAACTCTGTCAAATTACAGCTATTGTACAAAATGATTTACTTAATTGACAAATTTTAATGTCAGTTAATTTAACGATATCCTTTGTGGTTCATCTCTGAAACACAAACCTTTAAACTTTGTCTCTAGAACTGAACACAACCATTAAGTTTCATAACTGGAATGGAAATTTGGATAATCTATCAAAATTCGTCATATAACGCGAACTTTTAAATCCTTCCATTCAGTTGGGCCGTTACTTGCCTGGCTGCCATTCATAATATGTCCTTTTATATTGTATGTTGACTACGCTCTCATTCATTCGTCATTTGGATCGTCTCACTGATATTCCATTCATAAACTTCATTCCTGCAGCTTATTTTTGACCGCCATGTTGCTTCCTCAAGGTTTATAATTCTTTGTGTATTTAATAATAGAAGATTCAATGATATTTCTCGTGGTACTGGAATTAGAGTTAATAATGCCATCTCAGTTATTAACTCTAACTCAAGTACCACGAGAAATATCATTGAATCTTCTATTTCTGAATACACAAAGAATTATAATCTTAATATTAGTGATGGTCTATACAAATTGGATAACTTTAATGTTGATAAAATTTGTAAACAAGTTTATGATACGCTTGTTGTCTGTCTTGGACAATCACATGTTTACCATATGGCGTCCTAGCTACGTCTCTTCGTTGTATATCAACTGACTGTTATATTTCTCTCTTGTGTCTCCCTGATGATGTGAGTTTTACACGAAAGTGCACTTGGGAATTTATCGTGTTTATTTTCCCGTGGACTCATAAGAATATACGTGATCACGTGCAAAATTGCGATCCTTTTAAATATATATATATATATATACATATATATATATGTATATATATATATATATACATATATATATATATATATATATATATATATATATATATATATATATATATATATATATATATATATATATATATATATATATATATATATATATATATATATATTTTTTTTTTTATACCTCGTCGCTGTCTCCCGCGTTTGCGAGGTAGCGCAAGGAAACAGACGAAAGAAATGGCCCAACCCCCCCATACACATGTACATACACACGTCCACACACGAAAATATACATACCTACACAGCTTTCCATGGTTTACCCCGGACGCTTCACATGCCTTGATTCAATCCACTGACAGCACGTCAACCCCTGTATACCACATCGCTCCAATTCACTCTATTCCTTGCCCTCCTTTCACCCTCCTGCATGTTCAGGCCCCGATCACACAAAATCCTTTTCACTCCATCTTTCCACCTCCAATTTGGTCTCCCTCTTCTCCTCGTTCCCTCCACCTCCGACACATATATACTCTTGGTCAATCTTTCCTCACTCATTCTCTCCATGTGCCCAAACCATTTCAAAACACCCTCTTCTGCTCTCTCAACCACGCTCTTTTTATTTCCACACATCTCTCTTACCCTTACGTTACTTACTCGATCAAACCACCTCACACCACACATTGTCCTCAAACATCTCATTTCCAGCACATCCATCCTCCTGCGCACAACTCTATCCATAGCCCACGCTTCGCAACCATACAACATTGTTGGAACCACTATTCCTTCAAACATACCCATTTTTGCTTTCCGGGATAATGTTCTCGACTTCCACACATTTTTCAAGGCTCCCAAAATTCCGCTTCCATGGTTCCATCCGCTGACAGATCCACTCCCAGATATCTAAAACACTTCACTTCCTCCAGTTTTTCTCCATTCAAACTCACCTCCCAATTGACTTGACCCTCAACCCTACTGTACCTAATAACCTTGCTCTTATTCACATTTACTCTTAACTTTCTTCTTCCACACACTTTACCAAACTCAGTCACCAGCTTCTGCAGTTTCTCACATGAATCCGCCACCAGCGCTGTATCATCAGCGAACAACAACTGACTCACTTCCCAAGCTCTCTCATCCCCAACAGACTTCATACTTGCCCCTCTTTCCAAGACTCTTGCATTTACCTCCCTAACAACTCCATCCATAAACAAATTAAACAACCATGGAGACATCACACACCCCTGCCGCAAACCTACATTCACTGAGAACCAATCACTTTCCTCTCTTCCTACACGTACACATGCCTTACATCCTCGATAAAAACTTTTCACTGCTTCTAACAACTTGCCTCCCACACCATATATTCTTAATACCTTCCACAGAGCATCTCTATCAACTCTATCATATGCCTTCTCCAGATCCATAAATGCTACATACAAATCCATTTGCTTTTCTAAGTATTTCTCACATACATTCTTCAAAGCAAACACCTGATCCACACATCCTCTACCACTTCTGAAACCACACTGCTCTTCCCCAATCTGATGCTCTGTACATGCCTTCACCCTCTCAATCAATACCCTCCCATATGATTTACCAGGAATACTCAACAAACTTATACCTCTGTAATTTGAGCACTCACTCTTATCCCCTTTGCCTTTGTACAATGGCACTATGTACGCATTCCGCCAATCCTCAGGTACCTCACCATGAGTCATACATACATTAAATAACCTTACCAACCAGTCAACAATACAGTCACCCCCTTTCTTAATAAATTCCACTGCAATACCATCCAAACCTGCTGCCTTGCCGGCTTTCATCTTCCGCAAAGCTTTTACTACCTCTTCTCTGTTTACCAAATCATTTTCCCTAACCCTCTCACTTTGCACACCACCTCGACCCAAACACCCTATATCTGCCACTCTGTCATCAGACACATTCAACAAACCTTCAAAATACTCATTCCATCTCCTTCTCACATCACCACTACTTGTTATCACCTCCCCATTTACGCCCTTCACTGAAGTTCCCATTTGCTCCCTTGTCTTACGCACCCTATTTACCTCCTTCCAGAACATCTTTTTATTCTCCCTAAAATTTACTGATAGTCTCTCACTCCAACTCTCATTTGCCCTTTTTTTCACCTCTTGCACCTTTCTCTTGACCTCCTGTCTCTTTCTTTTATACTTCTCCCACTCAATTGCATTTTTTCCCTGCAAAAATCGTCCAAATGCCTCTCTCTTCTCTTTCACTAATACTCTTACTTCTTCATCCCACCACTCACTACCCTTTCTAAACAGCCCACCTCCCACTCTTCTCATGCCACAAGCATCTTTTGCGCAATCCATCACTGATTCCCTAAATACATCCCATTCCTCCCCCACTCCCCTTACTTCCATTGTTCTCACCTTTTTCCATTCTGTACACAGTCTCTCCTGATACTTCCTCACACAGGTCTCCTTCCCAAGCTCACTTACTCTCACCACCTTCTTCACCCCAACATTCACTCTTCTTTTCTGAAAACCCATACTAATCTTCACCTTAGCCTCCACAAGATAATGATCAGACATCCCTCCAGTTGCACCTCTCAGCACATTGACATCCAAAAGTCTCTCTTTCGCACGCCTGTCAATTAACACGTAATCCAATAACGCTCTCTGGCCATCTCTCCTACTTACATAAGTATACTTATGTATATCTCGCTTTTTAAACCAGTGCTCATCCTCCTCGAAGGCTCAGAGTGGGGTGCCTAAATGTGTGTGGATGTAACCAAGATGTGAAAAAAGGAGAGATAGGTAGTATGTTTGAGGAAAGGAAGCTGGATGTTTTGGCTCTGAGTGAAACGAAGCTCAAGGGTAAAGGGGAAGAGTGGTTTGGAAATGTCTGGGGAGTGAAGTCCGGGGTTAGTGAGAGGACAAGAGCAAGGGAAGGAGTAGCAATACTCCTGAAACAGGAGTTGTGGGAGTATGTGATAGAATGTAAGAAAGTAGATTCTCGATTAATATGGGTAATATTGAAAGTTGATGGAGAGAGGTGGGTGATTATTGGTGCATATGCACCTGGGCATGAGAAGAAAGATCATGAGAGGCAAGTGTTTTGGGAGCAGCTAAATGAGTGTGTTAGCGGTTTTGATGCACGAGACCGGGTTATAGTGATGGGTGATTTGAATGCAAAGGTGAGTAATGTGGCAGTTGAGGGAATAATTGGTATGCATGGGGTGTTCAGTGTTGTAAATGGAAATGGTGAAGAGCTTGTAGATTTATGTGCTGAAAAAGGACTGGTGATTGGGAATACCTGGTTTATATATATATATATATATTTTTTTTTTTTTTTTTTTATACTTTGTCGCTGTCTCCCGCGTTTGCGAGGTAGCGCAAGGAAACAGACGAAAGAAATGGCCCAACCCCCCCCCCATACACATGTACATACACACGTCCACACACGCAAATATACATACCTACACAGCTTTCCATGGTTTACCCCAGACGCTTCACATGCCTTGCTTCAATCCACTGACAGCACGTCAAGCCCTGTATACCACATGACTCCAATTCACTCTATTTCTTGCCCTCCTTTCACCCTCCTGCATGTTCAGGCCCCGATCACACAAAATCTTTTTCACTCCATCTTTCCACCTCCAATTTGGTCTCCCTCTTCTCCTCGTTCCCTCCACCTCCGACACATATATCCTCTTGGTCAATCTCTCCTCACTCATTCTCTCCATGTGCCCAAACCATTTCAAAACACCCTCTTCTGCTCTCTCAACCACGCTCTTTTTATTTCCACACATCTCTCTTACCCTTACGTTACTTACTCGATCAAACCACCTCACACCACACATTGTCCTCAAACATCTCATTTCCAGCACATCCATCCTCCTGCGCACATCTCTATCCATAGCCCACGCCTCGCAACCATACAGCATTGTTGGAACCACTATTCCCTCAAACATACCCATTTTTGCTTTCCGAGATAATGTTCTCGACTTCCACACATTTTTCAAGGCTCCCAAAATTTTCGCCCCCTCCCCCACCCTATGATCCACTTCCGCTTCCATGGTTCCATCCGCTGACAGATCCACTCCCAGATATCTAAAACACTTCACTTCCTCCAGTTTTTCTCCATTCAAACTCACCTCCCAATTGACTTGACCCTCACCCCTACTGTACCTAATAACCTTGCTCTTATTCACATTTACTCTCAACTTTCTTCTTCCACACACTTTACCAAACTCAGTCACCAGCTTCTGCAGTTTCTCACATGAATCAGCCACCAGCGCTGTATCATCAGCGAACAACAATTGACTCACTTCCCAAGCTCTCTCATCCCCAACAGACTTCATACTTGCCCCTCTTTCCAGGACTCTAGCATTTACCTCCCTTACAACCCCATCCATAAACAAATTAAACAACCATGGAGACATCACACACCCCTGCCGCAAACCTACATTCACTGAGAACCAATCACTTTCCTCTCTTCCTACACGTACACATGCCTTACATCCTCGATAAAAACTTTTCACTGCTTCTAACAACTTGCCTCCCACACCATATATTCTTAATACCTTCCACAGAGCATCTCTATCAACTCTATCATATGCCTTCTCCAGATCCATAAATGCTACATACAAATCCATTTGCTTTTCTAAGTATTTCTCACATACATTCTTCAAAGCAAACACCTGATCCACACATCCTCTACCACTTCTGAAACCGCACTGCTCTTCCCCAATCTGATGCTCTGTACATGCCTTCACCCTCTCAATCAATACCCTCCCATATAATTTACCAGGAATACTCAACAAACTTATACCTCTGTAATTTGAGCACTCACTCTTATCCCCTTTGCCTTTGTACAATGGCACTATGCACGCATTCCGCCAATCCTCAGGCACCTCACCATGAGTCATACATACATTAAATAACCTTACCAACCAGTCAACAATACAGTCACCCCCTTTCTTAATAAATTCCACTGCAATACCATCCAAACCTGCTGCCTTGCCGGCTTTCATCTTCCGCAAAGCTTTTACTACCTCTTCTCTGTTTACCAAATCATTTTCCCTAACCCTCTCACTTTGCACACCACCTCGACCAAAACACCCTATATCTGCCACTCTGTCATCAGACACATTCAACAAACCTTCAAAATACTCATTCCATCTCCTTCTCACATCACCGCTACTTGTTATCACCTCCCCATTTACGCCCTTCACTGAAGTTCCCATTTGCTCCCTTGTCTTACGCACCCTATTTACCTCCTTCCAGAACATCTTTTTATTCTCCCTAAAATTTAATGATACTCTCTCACCCCAACTCTCATTTGCCCTTTTTTTCACCTCTTGCACCTTTCTCTTGACCTCCTGTCTCTTTCTTTTATACTTCTCCCACTCAATTGCATTTTTTCCCTGCAAAAATCGTCCAAATGCCTCTCTCTTCTCTTTCACTAATACTCTTACTTCTTCATCCCACCACTCACTACCCTTTCTAAACAGCCCACCTCCCACTCTTCTCATGCCACAAGCATCTTTTGCGCAATCCATCACTGATTCCCTAAATACATCCCATTCCTCCCCGACTCCCCTTACTTCCATTGTTCTCACCTTTTTCCATTCTGTACACAGTCTCTCCTGGTACTTCCCCACACAGGTCTCCTTCCCAAGCTCACTTACTCTCACCACCTTCTTCACCCCAACATTCACTCCTCTTTTCTGAAAACCCATACTAATCTTCACCTTAGCCTCCACAAGATAATGATCAGACATCCCTCCAGTTGCACCTCTCAGCACATTAACATCCAAAAGTCTCTCTTTCGCACGCCTGTCAATTAACACGTAATCCAATAACGCTCTCTGGCCATCTCTCCTACTTACATAAGTATACTTATGTATATCTCGCTTTTTAAACCAGGTATTCCCAATCATCAGTCCTTTTTCAGCACATAAATCTATATATATATATATATATATATATATATATATATATATGTATATATATATATATATATATATATATATATATATATATATATATATATATCCTTCAGTATGTTTACTTTCGATAATGAGGAACAGAAGAAGGAGCCAAGCAAGTAAATTTCGTCAAAGACATCACTCTTTTCTAAACGCTGCCTCGCAAAGATTTTCATTAATTCAAATTGAAGAAACAGACGAATTTTCTATTGTCTGGTTAGCTCAGTGGTAGAGCGTGAGTCTTACACACTCAAGGCCGTGGGTTCGAGACCCACACCAGACATAATTTTTGTCTTTTTCTTTTTTCATTTTGTCCGCATCACATGTGTGCAACATTCAGTATCTTTGTCCAACGTTATAGTGAAGATCTTCACAATAAATTGTGGTTTTCGACCTTATCTGAAAGGGTCAGGTCCACCAAGACGTCCTTGAAATCTTCCAGAAGCTTCTGGCGATCCTCCTCCAACTGCTGGGCACATCAGAGTTAACATGGGCCGGACATCGGTTGTGGAACGACTTAATCTGCTTCCGGTAGTTAGCAGAGATGATAATGAGGGCTCTGACCTCATACCAGGTCAGCTTAGTTCCAGTCTATTGCTTAGTTCCAGTCTATTACTTAGTTCCAGTCTATTGCTTAGTTCCAGTCTATTGCAACGACAATAAAAAAGTAAAACTCATTTCTTCGTGGAAAATTGAGAGGAAAACACGACAGCAACATGGAGATTTACTGTGGTTATTTTGCCGGCTAGTCGGCAACGGTCGGTCAAACACTATTTTGCCGTGGTAATCTCAGTGCTTCATATAATACTAAGTCCAAAAAAATGTTCTTGGGGGCGTAGCTCAGTGGTAGAGCACTCGCTTGGCATGCGAGAGGACCCGGGTTCAAACCCCGGCGCTTCCATTTTTGTTATTTGGGAAATTCATTGTTTTCAGTCTTATATATATATATATATATATATATATATATATATATATATATATATATATATATATATATATATATATATATATGTATATATATATATATATATATATATATCGTCCGATCAGGGAAGTTAAGCAACGTTGGGTCTGGTTAGTACTTGGATGGGTGACCGTCTGGGAACACCAGATGCTGTTATCCCTGGGGATAGGGAAGAAAGAATACTTGCCACGTATTCCCTGCGTGTCGTACAAGTCGACTAAAATGGGAGGGAGCAGAAGGCCGGAAATCCTTTACTCTCATTTTCAATTTTTCAAAAGACGGAACAGAGAAGACATAAAGATATTGTAAAGATGTAACTAATATAAGATATAAGAATGATTGGAAGATACGGATGTAGCTGAAACAAGGAGTAATGAAGATTAAGGTGCAATGAAAATTATTCTGTAGTGAAGATAAATGTATATGTTAAAATTTTGTATTGAACATCAAGAAGTAATGATAATGATGAGAGTGTAGTGACGATGAGGGTTTAGTTAGGGAGTGGTGACAATTGCCTTTACAATGATACTAAGGAGGCAACACAATGAGGAACACAAACTTTCCAAAGCTACGTTCAAGTCAGACTTTGAACTAAGTTCGGTAAACAGAAGGATGATGTTAAGATGAGAGTGTAGTGGAGAAGAGTATAGTGATGATAAGGATATTGTCAAGATAGGTTGTAGTGAAGATACGAATGTAGTGAAGATACGAATTTAGTAGAGATGAGGGTTATTAAAGAGTAAAGTTTATTCAAAATGATTATGTAGTGAAGATAAGAACTACTTTTAGTGAACATCAGGGAGTGCAATGATGATGGTATGGTAGAAATAACGGTGTAGTGAAGAAGAGGGTATAGCGAAGATATATTTAGTGAAAATAAGCTAGTAGTGAAGATACACGTTAGTGAATATGAGGTAGTAATGAACTTAACCTTATTGATCTGATCCCCCAAATCCTCCAAACTACGTTCATGGGCGGATCCAAAGCCAACCGAAAAGGCTATTTCTCTGTGTATTGTTAGTGGTGGTGGTGGTGTGTAGGTGTGTGTAATCATGTATTTGCACTGTATTAGGAGGGAGTTTTACACTCGTGGGGCCCCGTGTAAGTACGTTGTTTGTGTGAGTGGGTAAAATCTAAAGCCTTCCTTGAAACCAACTTCGTCAAGATAAGGTCATATGAAGATGAGGTTGTAGTGAAGATTATAATAAGCCTTGCATAGTGAAGATAAAGGGATTAAGGAGAGGAGATGTAGTAAAGAAGATTATAGTGAACACAAAATGATTCAAGCTACGTGCAGGGTCAGCCTACGGGCTTGAACTTACATTTTAGGTCAAAGGCATCACCAGTACACCCCGGCCAGCATTAAAGTTTATCTGTACACACACACACACACACACACACACACATAAGTACATATATATATATTTACACTGTACATGAAGCGTTAACTAAAGCTCATTTGGTGAAATCGTGTTTCCTCACATTAAATGTTATCCCAGATGTCCAAAATTCTTCTCTTTGGTCTTTCATTTTCTATGTTTTCCACTTGACTTTCTTCACTCGAAGTGATTTACCGTTCATGTTTTAGATTAAACTATATTTGTCAATTCACCAATTCCCTCTCCCATCTCATCATGACGCTTCTTATTGTTCTTTGATTTGAATCCTCAGTTTTCACCTCTCCTTCAACATGATAACCTCTGAATCTGTGAGTGTGTAATTACCTATTTTTACTGTGTGAGGAGAGAGGTCTACACTCGCGAGGCCAAATCTCTAGAACATTCCGTACTATTATACAACTTGTAAGATTTATGTATGGTGTCTGCCTTAACCATGACCTCATTCTTCTTATTCCATTCATCAACCACTCTTCTATGAACTTTGAAATTACTTCTCTGAATATATTTGAACAATATTGCCCTAATTTCATGCTATGTTCTCTAGGTTTGTGTGTGTGTGTGTGTGTGTGTGTGTGTGTGTGTGTGTGTGTGTGTTCTCAGAAAGTAACTATTATTCAAAATGATTTCCCAAAATCCATTTACCTCATATCCTTTTATTTCGATGCTGGAAAATGGCTAAATTTTCGTCAGTGTTTTTTGTCTTATTAGTATTTATAATGATTTATTGATTCAAAAAGTATTGGTATATCGAAACTATTTACGTCCTTCAACATCTCTAGCCATCTTCACTACGCTCTCAACACCATTGGCCATCTTGAATATTTCTTCGACACCTTTAGATTTCATCAAATAATGATCGCAGCAAAACTAAATGAATCCGTCTACATATCCGGATTTGTATAGGATTTAATCTGGATAGATCTGGTTATGTGACGTCACATGACCCAGGGGTATATAAGGCCGGCGGCGAGAGAAGTGTAATCATTTGAGGATGGGACTCCGTACCGACAACATCTCCTCTCACACTCTCCGGCAAGAAGAAAATTTGGTAAGTGCACCTCAGGCCGGAGTCAAAATGAGCGTTCCAGTTGTAAAGTTGACCCAGAAGGATGTAAATGACCTGGTGGTCATGAGAGAGGTGGGTCGGGGAGGCAACGCCAAGATTGAAACGGTGTTGTTCCGTGGATCGTGTTGCGTCATCAAAAGCCTTCTGGACGGAGTGAGTTGGAAAAGTCTTATGGATGAAGCCGACATTCACAGGAGACTGGCTGGGGCTGGAGGAGCCCCTCTACTTCGAGCAGTGTGCCGCAACCCCCCACTGATCATCTTAAGCCACACTGGCCAGCCTTATGATAAGTACATGAGAACATGTCGGTCGGACGAGGAACTGGTCGAGTCCGCCATCATGGTCGCTCGTCGGCTGATGGAAATCCATAAGAAAAACATTGTCCATAATGACGTCAAGGTCGAGAATGTGACGGTGACGATGGGTGAGAAGCCAGAGTTTCACATCATCGACTTCGGCTTGAGCGTTAAGAAGGGAAGCTGCGTTGAGTACAATGTTCCTGACCTGTGGTTGGCCCCTGAGGTCAGGGAGCGCAAGCCGGTCTCCCCAGCCAGTGACGTCTTCTCTTTTGGGCATCTAATGAGGCACGTGTCCATCCTGGTCAGGAAGCAGGGTGTGCGGGAAAGCCTCCAGGATCTTTACCAAACAGCGACCCACAGCGACCCCTCAGAGAGACCAGCTCTGCCACTTATTATTGGTGAGCTGAAGAAGGTGATGAGGTCAGTCCGCCGGAGGCGTACCAGAGGAGGGGGCCAACGGAACCAGAGGAAGGGCAGGAAATGAGGTGCCCTTCCTCAACTATCTACCTCACAATAAGAACTTTGTTTTAGAGGAAATTATTATTTTTACATATCTTAAAGCGGGAAAGACCTTTATTTTAGAGGAAATTAAAATATTTATTTAAAACGGGAAAAAATTATGGAGCTCGACATGCAACCACCTCCTCGTGGTGAGTTCTGGGTGATAAGAGATCAAACATCTCTTATCAGCTAAGAGTTGCATACAAACGTATTTCCTGATAAGTAAAAGACAACTGGATAATGTTCTTATGATCTTAAATGTTCTTAGAGTCTGGCTAGTATTATCTTGGAGGTCTTCTATCCCCTACAGATCGGGCTGGGCCCAGACTGCATCATGGACAACGATAAATGATCTTAGCCTAGCTATCATGGACAGAGATAAATGATCATAGCCTAGCTATCATGGAAAACGATAAATGATCTTAGCCTAGCTATCATGGACAACGATAAATGATCTTAGCCTAGCTATCATGGACAACGATAAATGATCTTAGCCTAGCTATCACGGACAGAGATAAATGATCTTAGCCTAGCTATCATGGACAGAGATAAATAATCTTAGCCTGGGCATCAAGGCCCATTTTTGGTCGTCCATCATAAATTTGCACGTTATTTTAATATCATTAGTAGTTTTAACTTTATAAGACTGACTTGGTTCAGTTGTATGTTTTCATACAAGAACAAATTGAAGTGTCCCAAGCATTTAGAAATGGCATTTGTACTACTTAACTCTCGATGTTAGTGAAAACATGTGAGATAACCACGACTGAGCAGCTTTCCTGTGTGCTGTGAATTTATTACCTTCCTTTTTCCTCTCTCTCTCTCTCTCTCTCTCTCTCTCTCTCTCTCTCTCTCTCTCTCTCTCTCTCTCTCTCTCTCTCTCTCTCTCTCTCTCTCTCTCTCTCTCTCTCTCTCTCTCTCATCAAAATATCCGAAATTATGAAATTCAATGAAGCCAAACTTCTGAATTCCTTGTTTGTCTTGTAAAGTAGATCGTAGGTTTTTTTGATATATATATATATATATATATATATATATATATATATATATATATATATATATATATATATATATATATATATATATATATATATATATATATATATATATATATATATATATATATGCATATATATATATATATATATATATATATATATATATATATATATTTTTTTTTTTTTTTTTCTTTTTTTGCTTTGTCGCTGTCTCCCGCGTTTGCGAGGTAGCGCAAGGAAACAGACGAAAGAAATGGCCTAACCTACCCCCATACACATGTATATACATACACGTCCACACACGCAAATATACATACCTACACAGCTTTCCATGGTTTACCCCAGACGCTTCACATTCCCTGATTCAATCCACTGACAGCACGTCAACCCCGGTATACCACATCGCTCCAATTTACTCTATTCCTTGCCCTCCTTTCACCCTTCTGCATGTTCAGGCCCCGATCACACAAAATCTTTTTCACTCCATCTTTCCACCTCCAATTTGGTCTCCCACTTCTCCTCGTTCCCTCCACCTCCGACACATATATCCTCTTGGTCAATCTTTCCTCACTCATTCTCTCCATGTGCCCAAACCATTTCAAAACACCCTCTTCTGCTCTCTCAACCACGCTCTTTTTATTTCCACACATCTCTCTTACCCTTACGTTACTTACTCGATCAAACCACCTCACACCACACATTGTCCTCAAACATCTCATTTCCAGCACATCCACCCTCCTGCGCACATCTCTATCCATAGCCCACGCCTCCCAACCATACAAAATTGTTGGAACCACTATTCCTTCAAACATACCCATTTTTGCTTTCCGAGATAATGTTCTCGACTTCCACACATTCTTCAAGGCTCCCAGGATTTTCGCCCCCTCCCTCACCCTATGATCCACTTCCGCTTTCATGGTTCCATCCGCTGCCAGAGCCACTCCCAGATATCTAAAACACTTTACTTCCTCCAGTTTTTCTTCCCTCAAACTTACCTCCCAATTGACTTGACCCTCAACCCTACTGTACCTAATAACCTTGCTCTTATTCACATTTACTCTTAACTTTCTTCTTTCACACACTTTACCAAACTCAGTCATCAGCTTCTGCAGTTTCTCACATGAATCAGACATATATATATATATATATATATATATATATATATATATATATATATATGTGGTAGTGGTAGTGGTAGAGGATGTGTGGATCAGGTGTTTGCTTTGAAGAATGTATGTGAGAAATACTTAGAAAAGCAAATGGATTTGTATGTAGCATTTATGGATCTGGAGAAGGCATATGATAGAGTTGATAGAGATGCTCTGTGGAAGGTATTAAGAATATATGGTGTGGGAGGCAAGTTGTTAGAAGCAGTGAAAAGTTTTTATCGAGGATGTAAGGCATGTGTACGTGTAGGAAGAGAGGAAAGTGATTGGTTCTCAGTGAATGTAGGTTTGCGGCAGGGGTGTGTGATGTCTCCATGGTTGTTTAATTTGTTTATGGATGGGGTTGTTAGGGAGGTAAATGCAAGAGTCTTGGAAAGAGGGGCAAGTATGAAGTCTGTTGGGGATGAGAGAGCTTGGGAAGTGAGTCAGTTGTTGTTCGCTTATGATACAGCGCTGGTGGCGGATTCATGTGAGAAACTGCAGAAGCTGGTGACGGAGTTTGGTAAAGTGTGTGGAAGAAGAAAGTTAAGAGTAAATGTGAATAAGAGCAAGGTTATTAGGTACAATAGGGTGGAGGGTCAAGTCAATTGGGAGGTGAGTTTGAATGGAGAAAAACTGGAGGAAGTGAAGTGTTTTAGATATCTGGGAGTGGATCTGTCAGCGGATGGAACCATGTAAGCGGAAGTGGATCATAGGGTGAGGGAGGGGGCGAAAATTTTGGGAGCCTTGAAAAATGTGTGGAAGTCGAGAACATTATCCCGGAAAGCAAAAATGGGTATGTTTGATGGAATAGTAGTTCCAACAATGTTGTATGGTTGCGAGGCGTGGGCTATGGATAGAGTTGTGCGCAGGAGGATGGATGTGCTGGAAATGAGATGTTTGAGGACAATGTGTGGTGTGAGGTGGTTTGATCGAGTAAGTAACGTAAGGGTAAGAGAGATGTGTGGAAATAAAAAGAGCGTGGTTGAGAGAGCAGAAGAGGGTGTTTTGAAATGGTTTGGGCACATGGAGAGAATGAGTGAGGAAAGATTGACCAAGAGGATATATGTGTCGGAGGTGGAGGGAACGAGGAGAAGAGGGAGACCAAATTGGAGGTGGAAAGATGGAGTGAAAAGGATTTTGTGTGATCGGGGCCTGAACATGCAGGAGGGTGAAAGGAGGGCAAGGAATAGAGGGAATTGAAGCGATGTGGTATACAGGGGTTGACGTGCTGTCAGTGGATTGAATCAAGGCATGTGAAGCATCCGGGGTAAACCAAGGAAAGCTGTGTAGGTATGTATATTTGCGTGTGTGGACGTGTGTATGTACATGTGTATGGGGGGGGTTGGGCCATTTCTTTCGTCTGTTTCCTTGCGCTACCTCGCAAAAGCGGGAGACAGCGACAAAGTATAAAAAAAAAAAAAAATATATATATATATATATATATATATATATATATATATATATATATATATATATATATATATATATATATATATATATACATATATATATATATATATATATATATATATATATATATATATATATATATATATATATATATATATATTGGGGAGTAAATATATAAAACCATTTTGGTGTCTCAGATTTTAAACATGAATCAAGGTATATTTACGCCACTGACTAAGATTATGACCTTCATTTCCTTCCAGTGGATACAGTTTTTCAGATAATGCAATTATCAATAAATGGACCACCCACGAGCTTAGGTAGTTCTAAGTGGAGCTTAAAATGTTGTGCTTCAACACAATGACAACAAATATGGATCACTCCCAATTGGTGGTTCAACTATGATGAGTGAACAGCAGGACACAATCGTCCTGGTCTTACACAAGATATCATACCACCATGACCAATGGTTAATGTGTGTGGATCTTAAGATGGTGACTTTTCTCCTGTGTCAGCAGGTTGGGTACAACAAGTAGCTCAGCTTTATCTGTCTCTGGGATAGTAGAGCTGAGGATGAGCACTGGCTGAGAAAACAATGGTCTCTGAGAGAAAACATGTTGGTTGGAGACAAGAATGTAATGGCAGAACCCTTGGTTGACAGAGATAAGATCATTGTACCACCACTGCACATCAAACTAGGTTTAATGAAACAGTTTGTGAAGATTTGGTACAAAGAAGGACACTCTGCTTTGACTACACAGGCAGAAAATGTCCAGCGCTGATCATGGAGAAGGTGAAGGCAGGTATTGTCGACGGGTCACAAATCATGGAACTCATGAAAGACCCACATTTCCAAGATTCAATGACCAATGTTGAGGCAGAGGCATGGTCTTCGTTCACTGTGGTTGTAAGGAATTGTCTTGGTCACCATAAAGCAGATAACTACCCTGAACTAGTGGAGAACCTGCCATCTTCTTTCCCTCAACTTGGCTGTAAAATGAACATCAAAGTGCATTACCTCCACACCCACTTGGCCAGACAACCTAAGTGAGGAACTGGCTCAACCATTCCACCAAGATTTAAGAACCATGGAAGAAAGATCCCGGGGACACTGGGATACCCATACCTGGGACACTGGGATACCCATACCTGGGACACTGGGATACCCATACCTGGGACACTGGGACACCCATACCTGGGACACTGGGATACCCATACCTGGGACACTGGGATACCCATACCTGGGACACTGGGATACCCATACCTGGGACACTGGGACACCCATACCTGGGACACTGGGATACCCATACCTGGGACACTGGGATACCCATACCTGGGACACTGGGATACCCATACCTGGGACACTGGGATACCCATACCTGGGACACTGGGATACCCATACCTGGAACACTGGGATACCCATACCTGGGACACTGGGATACCCATACCTGGGACACTGGGATACCCATACCTGGGACACTGGGATACCCATACCTGGGACACTGGGATACCCATACCTGGAACACTGGGATACCCATACCTGGGACACTGGGATACCCATACCTGGGACACTGGGATACCCATACCTGGGACACTGGGATACCCATACCTGGGACACTGGGATACCCATACCTGGGACACTGGGATACCCATACCTGGGACACTGGGATCCCCATGTGATGGTGGATCAGTGCTGGATCATTGCAGGTGATTGTGGTGGGTCAGGTGAGCACAAACGTGACATGTGTGAGGACATGATGAACCATGATGATATATAACTTTCTAGGTTGGGCTCGTCACCGTCACCATTATCTGTGGATGTCATCATCATCATCATCATCATCATCATCATTTCATCGTAAATCAACCAATGCTACTTGTAGGAAGCCATTTCTCTTGATGCCACAATAATGATGGTATGTTGTATGTAATTATATCATCATATCTCCATCACCAGAGAACAACGGAGGAGGAGGAGGAGGCCATATTTAGAATCAGCCAGCCACCAAACCTGACCTGACCTGACCTGACCTGATCATCAACACAAGACTACCATCATGATGACGTCACCGAGTGTTGACCTCATCACTGATGACATGATGATGATGACGTCACCAAGTGTCATGTGGTGTTGACCTCATCACTGATGACATCATTATGACGTCACCAAGTGTCATGTGGTGTTGACCTCATCACTGATGACATGATGATGATGACGTCAGCAAGTGTCATGTGTTGACGTCATCACTGATGACATCATCATGACGATGACGTCAGCAAGTGTGATGTGGTGGTGTTGACGTCATCATCAGTGATGACATGATGATGATGACGTCATGATGTGGTGGTGTTGACGTCATCATCCTCATCAGTGATGACATGATGATGACGTCATGATGTGGTGGTGTTGACGTCATCATCAGTGATGACATGATGATGATGACGTCATGATGTGGTGTTGACGTCATCATCATCAGTGATGACATGGTGTGGCAAGTCTGGATTCATGTTCAGTGGGGTTCAGGTCAGGTCAGGTCAGGTCAGGTCAGGTTGGTTGGGTGGGCGGGGCAACATTGCCCAGTGGGGCTCAAACCACACCTTAACACCTCGACCCACCCACAGACCCACCCACACCTGTGGATGGGGCAGTTGTCGTGCACGACCAGGTCAAATGGCTCCGGCTCAGGGTAGAGCATTGTGGCCCAACCTGACCTGCTGCTGTACGGGGCGCCCGTCAGTAGAGAACGTTTTCTCATCACAGAAAACGACCAGCTGCCAGAAGGAGAGCAGCTGGTCGACCTACTACACCAGCTGTACCATCCTCCTCTGCTACATGTTATGTGGCTCACCCTGGCTGGCTGGGTGGCTGGCTGGCTGGCTGGCTGGGTGGCTGTTAGTTATGTGGGTGGCTGGCTGGTTGGGTGGGTGGCTGTTAGTTATGTGGGTGGGTGGCTGGGTGGCTGGCTGGCTGGCTGGGTGGCTGTTAGTTATGTGGGTGGGTGGCTGGGTGGCTGTTAGTTATGTGGGTGGCTGGCTGGTTGGGTGGGTGGCTGGCTGGGTGGCTGGCTGGGTGGCTGTTAGTTATGTGGGTGGCTGGGTGGCTGGCTGGGTGGCTGTTAGTTATGTGGGTGGCTGGGTGGCTGGCTGGGTGGCTGGCTGGGTGGCTGTTAGTTATGTGGGTGGCTGGGTGGCTGGCTGGGTGGCTGGCTGGGTGGCTGTTAGTTATGTGGGTGGCTGGCTGGGTGGGTGGGTGTGTGGCTGGCTGGCTGGGTGGCTGTTAGTTATGTGGGTGGGTGGGTGGCTGGGTGGCTGGGTGGTTGGGTGGGTGGCTGGGTGGGTGGCTGGGTGGGTGGCTGGGTGGGTGGCTGGGTGGCTGTTAGTTATGTGGGTGGGTGGGTGTGAGTGCAGGTCAGCCTGGGTGGGTGGGTGGGTGGGTGTGAGTGCAGGTCAGCCTGGGTGGGTGGGTGGGTGTGAGTGCAGGTCAGCCTGGGTGGGTGGGTGGGTGTGAGTGCAGGTCAGCCTGGGTGGGTGGGTGTGAGTGCAGGTCAGCCTGGGTGGGTGGGTGTGAGTGCAGGTCAGCCTGGGTGGGTGGGTGTGAGTGCAGGTCAGCCTGGGTGGGTGGGTGTGAGTGCAGGTCAGCCTGGGTGGGTGTGAGTGCAGGTCAGCCTGGGTGGGTGGGTGTGAGTGCAGGTCAGCCTGGGTGGGTGGGTGGGTGTGAGTGCAGGTCAGCCTGGGTGGGTGGGTGGGTGTGAGTGCAGGTCAGCCTGGGTGGGTGGGTGTGAGTGCAGGTCAGCCTGGGTGGGTGGGTGGGTGTGAGTGCAGGTCAGCCTGGGTGGGTGGGTGTGAGTGCAGGTCAGCCTGGGTGGGTGGGTGTGAGTGCAGGTCAGCCTGGGTGGGTGGGTGTGAGTGCAGGTCAGCCTGGGTGGGTGGGTGGGTGTGAGTGCAGGTCAGCCTGGGTGGGTGGGTGTGAGTGCAGGTCAGCCTGGGTGGGTGGGTGTGAGTGCAGGTCAGCCTGGGTGGGTGGGTGGGTGTGAGTGCAGGTCAGCCTGGGTGGGTGGGTGGGTGTGAGTGCAGGTCAGCCTGGGTGGGTGGGTGTGAGTGCAGGTCAGCCTGGGTGGGTGGGTGGGTAGGTGTGAGTGCAGGTCAGCCTGGGTGGGTGGGTGGGTGTGAGTGCAGGTCAGCCTGGGTGGGTGGGTGTGAGTGCAGGTCAGCCTGGGTGGGTGTGAGTGCAGGTCAGCCTGGGTGGGTGTGAGTGCAGGTCAGCCTGGGTGGGTGTGAGTGCAGGTCAGCCTGGGTGGGTGGGTGTGAGTGCAGGTCAGCCTGGGTGGGTGTGAGTGCAGGTCAGCCTGGGTGGGTGTGAGTGCAGGTCAGCCTGGGTGGGTGGGTGGGTGTGAGTGCAGGTCAGCCTGGGTGGGTGGGTGGGTGTGAGTGCAGGTCAGCCTGGGTGGGTGGGTGTGAGTGCAGGTCAGCCTGGGTGGGTGTGAGTGCAGGTCAGCCTGGGTGGGTGGGTGGGTGTGAGTGCAGGTCAGCCTGGGTGGGTGTGAGTGCAGGTCAGCCTGGGTGGGTGGGTGGGTGTGAGTGCAGGTCAGCCTGGGTGGGTGGGTGGGTGTGAGTGCAGGTCAGCCTGGGTGGGTGGGTGTGAGTGCAGGTCAGCCTGGGTGGGTGGGTGTGAGTGCAGGTGTCCCATCTTACAACGCTAACTTGGTGTCCACAATATTTCTTGCCACAACCAATGTGTCTAATAGCCATCATCTTCCTGGCCCATCTTTCTGGGTCATGTTTACACCATCATTAATGTTCATCATCATCATCACTACACATACATGATGATGATCATGATGATGATAATGATATATTAACATTGTCATTTGAACAAGGTCAGGTACTCACGTGAGCATAAGACAACTTCTCTCACATTATATGAGTCGCCAATACAGCCGCCGCCATTAATGTCACCTAAAATAACGCCATCATTACTAATATTGTTGACTATATTTTGACCACCATCCAGGATGGTAGTGAACCACTGTGGGTGGCTGATGAGGCTCACCTGCCACAACACTAACAATACTCCAGCTACAACACACCTGGTGACGTCAACCTCCATGACGTCATCACTCCAGCCGGTACATTGCCTCAAGTAGTGACGTCATAGTCTGCAAAATGTTTGGGACAAATATCGCGGTATCTGGCAACCACCTCCTCCTCTCGCGTCCATAGGTCTTCTTTGTCTTTGCAGAGTTTCTCTTCATAAAAAGCAATTCATAAGTCCATATTTTAAGTTTTATTCGTTTTATAGACATGAATACATTTGGCTGGCCACCAATGATTGTAAAATAACATTTCCTTTGGTGAATTAAGGTGGATGTGCTAGCTGACGCTGCCGCCTGTGATGCCACATTGCTGACACTTTTATAACCCCACATTACACTGCCCCGCTTATTCTAGATGCTTCCAAAAGCACTAACAAAATCTTATGTTATTCTGGAGGGAATAGAATTACAGACAACTTACAAATTTGGTGTGACCAAGCTTGAGGTGAGTGGGTATGAAGGAGTGAGAGGGTGGGCTGGAGGGGCTGGGGAAAGATGCCACATGTGCTAAGATTAATATCAGTTGCTCACCTGTAATTGCTAAATAAAACAAAACATTGATTCATATTATCCTAAATTACTAACCAACGTCCCTACTATTCATAAAATGTTAAATTGTTTCTGTCATGCAACGTCATGTTGTGCGTAAATAACTAACTTTTCCAATATGCCGACAACACCTACTTGCTGGCCATACATAACCCTTCCCTCCCCCACACCTCCACAAGTACCTCCTTCCCACCAACAGCGACCTTGAGAACTGTTAAATGCCCATCTGTTTACAACCAGTGTTGAAGCTTATGTGTAAAACATTAATTTTGTCTGTATTCCTCCACCCAGCTGCCTCACTCCCTCCCATACCAGCCACGCTTGGTCCACCTGCCTTGAGCGCGTGTCGCCCACCCTTACACTGTCTTCCTCTCATGATTGGGATGATTGGGAATACCTGGTTTAAAAAGCGAGATATACATAAGTATACTTATGTAAGTAGGAGAGATGGCCAGAGAACGTTATTGGATTACGTGTTAATTGACAGGCGCGCGAAAGAGAGACTTTTGGATGTTAATGTGCTGAGAGGTGCAACTGGAGGGATGTCTGATCATTATCTTGTGGAGGCTAAGGTGAAGATTTGTATGGGTTTTCAGAAAAGAAGAGTGAATGTTGGGGTGAAGAGAGTGGTGAGAGTATGTGAGCTTGGGAAGGAGACTTGTGTGAGGAAGTACCAGGAGAGACTGAGTACAGAATGGAAAAAGGTGAGAACAATGGAAGTAAGGGGAGTGGGGGAGGAATGGGATGTATTTAGGGAATCAGTGATGGATTGCGCAAAAGATGCTTGTGGCATGAGAAGAGTGGGAGGTGGGTTGATTAGAAAGGGTAGTGAGTGGTGGGATGAAGAAGTAAGAGTATTAGTGAAAGAGAAGAGAGAGGCATTTGGACGATTTTTGCAGGGAAAAAATGCAGTTGAGTGGGAGACGTATAAAAGAAAGAGACAGGAGGTCAAGAGAAAGGTGCAAGAGGTGAAAAAAAGGGCAAATGAGAGTTGGGGTGAGAGAGTATCACTAAATTTTAGGGAGAATAAAAAGATGTTCTGGAAAGAGGTAAATAAAGTGCGTAAGACAAGGGAGCAAATGGGAATTTCAGTGAAGGGCGCAAATGGGGAGGTGATAACAAGTAGTGGTGATGTGAGAAGGAGATGGAGTGAGTATTTTGAAGGTTTGTTGAATGTGTTTGATGATAGAGTGGCAGATATAGGGTGTTTTGGTCGAGGTGGTGTGCAGAGTGAGAGGGTTAGGGAAAATGATTTGGTAAACAGAGAAGAGGTAGTAAAAGCTTTGCGGAAGATGAAAGCCGGCAAGGCAGCAGTTTTGGATGGTATTGCAGTGGAATTTATTAAAAAAGGGGGTGACTGTATTGTTGACTGGTTGGTAAGGTTATTTAATGTATGTATGATTCACGGTGAGGTGCCTGAGGATTGGCGGAATGCGTGCATAGTGCCATTGTACAAAGGCAAAGGGGATAAGAGTGAGTGCTCAAATTACAGAGGTATAAGTTTGTTGAGTATTCCTGGTAAATTATATGGGAGGGTATTGATTGAGAGGGTGAAGGCATGTACAGAGCATCAGATTGGGGAAGAGCAGTGTGGTTTCAGAAGTGGTAGAGGATGTGTGGATCAGGTGTTTGCTTTGAAGAATGTATGTGAGAAATACTTAGAAAAGCAAATGGATTTGTATGTAGCATTTATGAATCTGGAGAAGGCATATGATAGAGTGGATAGAGATGCTCTGTGGAAGGTATTAAGAATATATGGTGTGGGAGGCAAGTTGTTAGAAGCAGTGAAAAGTTTTTATCGAGGATGTAAGGCATGTGTACGTGTAGGAAGAGAGGAAAGTGATTGGTTCTCAGTGAATGTAGGTTTGCGGCAGGGATGTGTGATGTCTCCATGGTTGTTTAATTTGTTTATGGATGGGGTTGTTAGGGAGGTGAATGCAAGAGTTTTGGAAAGAGGGGCAAGTATGAAGTCTGTTGGGGATGAGAGAGCTTGGGAAGTGAGTCAGTTGTTGTTCGCTGATGATACAGCGCTGGTGGCTGATTCATGTGAGAAACTGCAGAAGCTGGTGACTGAGTTTGGTAAAGTGTGTGAAAGAAGAAAGTTAAGAGTAAATGTGAATAAGAGCAAGGTTATTAGGTACAGTAGGGTTGAGGGTCAAGTCAATTGGGAGGTGAGTTTGAATGGAGAAAAACTGGAGGAAGTGAAGTGTTTTAGATATCTGGGAGTGGATCTGGCAGCGGATGGAACCATGGAAGCGGAAGTGGATCATAGGGTGGGGGAGGGGGCGAAAATTCTGGGAGCCTTGAAGAATGTGTGGAAGTCGAAAACATTATCTCGGAAAGCAAAAATGGGTATGTTTGAAGGAATAGTGGTTCCAACAATGTTGTATGGTTGCGAGGCGTGGGCTATGGATAGAGTTGTGCGCAGGAGGATGGATGTGCTGGAAATGAGATGTTTGAGGACAATGTGTGGTGTGAGGTGGTTTGATCGAGTAAGTAACGTAAGGGTAAGAGAGATGTGTGGAAATAAAAAGAGCGTGGTTGAGAGAGCAGAAGAGGGTGTTTTGAAGTGGTTTGGGCACATGGAGAGAATGAGTGAGGAAAGATTGACTAAGAGGATATATGTGTCGGAGGTGGAGGGAACGAGGAGAAGAGGGAGACCAAATTGGAGGTGGAAAGATGGAGTGAAAAAGATTTTGTGTGATCGGGGCCTGAACATGCAGGAGGGTGAAAGGAGGGCAAGGAGTAGAGTGAATTGGAGCGATGTGGTATACCGGGGTTGACGTGCTGTCAGTGGATTGAATCAGGGCATGTGAAGCGTCTGGGTAAACCATGGAAAGCTGTGTAGGTATGTATATTTACGTGTGTGGACGTGTGTATATACATGTGTATGGGGGTGGGTTGGGCCATTTCTTTCGTCTGTTTCCTTGCGCTACCTCGCAGACGCGGGAGACAGCGACAAAGCAAAAAAAAAAAAATAATGCAAATGACATTGAGATGTATAAAAGAAAGAGGAATGAGGTCAAGAGAAAGCTGCAAGAAGTGAAAAAAAAAGGGGCAAATGAGAGATGGGGTGAGAGAGTATCATTAAATTTACGGAGGATTAGAAATAATTTGGAAGAATGTAAATAAAGTGCGTAAGACAAGGGAACAAAAGCGAACATTAATGAAGGGGGCTAATGGGGAGGTGATAACAAGTAGTGGTGATGTGAGAAAGAGATGGAGAGAGTATTTTGAAGGTTTGTTGAATGTGTTTGATGATAGAGTGGCAGATATAGGGTGTTTTGGTCGAGGTGGTGTGCAAAGTGAGAGGGTTAGGGAGAATAATTTGGTAAGCAGAGAAGAGGTAGTAAAAGCTTTGCGGAACATGAAGGCCAGCAAGGCAGCGGGTTTGGAGGGAATTGCAGTGGAATCTATTAAAAAAGGGGGTGACTGTATTGTGGACTGGTTGGTAAGGTTATGTAATGTATGTATGACTCATGGTGAGGTGCCTGAAGATTGGCGGAATGCTTGCATAATTCCATTGCACAAAGGTAATGGGATAAAAGGGAAAGCTCAAATTACAGAGGTATAAGTTTGTTGAGTATTCCTGGGATATTATATGGGAGGGTATTGATTGAGAGGGTGAAGGCAAGTACAGAGCATCAGATTTGGGAAGAGCATTGTGGTGTCAGAAGTGTTAGAGGATGAGTGGGTCAGGTGTTTGCTTTGAAGAATGTATGTGAGAAATACTTAGAAAAGTAAATGGATTTGCATGTAGCATTTATGGATCTGGAGAAGGCATATGATAGAGTGGATAGAGATGTTCTGTGGAAGGTATTAAGAATATATTTTGTGGGAGGTAAGTTGTTAGAAGCAGTGAAAAGTTTTACTTGAGGATGTAAGGCATGTGTACGTGTAGGAAGAGAGGAAAGTGATTGGTTCTCAGTGAATGTTGGTTTGCAGCAGGGGTGCGTGATGTCTCCATGGTTGTTTGATTTGTTTATGGATGGGGTTGTTACGGAGGTGAATGCAAGAGTTTTGGAAAGATGGGCAGGTATGCAGTCTGTTGAGGATGAAAGAGCTTGGGAAGTGAGTCAGTTGTTGTTCGCTGATGATACAGCACTGGTGGACGATTCGGGTGAGAAATTGCAGAAGCTAGTGACTGAGTTTGGGAAAGCGTGTGAAAGAGGAAAGCTGAAAGTAAATGTGAATAAGAGGAAGGTTATTAGGTACAGTAAGGTTGAAGGTCAAGTCAATTGGGAGGTAAGTTTGAATGGAGAAAAACTGGAGGTAGTGAAGTGTTTTAGATATCTGGGAGTGGATTTGGCAGCGAATGGAGCCATGGAATCGGAAGTGAGTCACAGGGTGGGGGAGGGGGCGAAAGTTCTGGGAGCGTTGAAAAATGTGTGGAAGTCGAGAACGTTATCTTGGAAAGCAAAAATGGGTATGTTTGAAGGAATATTGGTTCCAACAATGTTATATGGTTGCGAGGGGTGGGCTATAGATAGAGTTGTGCCGAGGAGGATGGATGTGCTGGAAACGAGATGTTTGAGGACAATATGTGGTGTGAGGTGGTTTGATTGCGTAAGTAATGAAAGGGTAAGAGAGATGTGTTGTAATAAAATGGGTGTGGTTAAAGGATCAGAAGAGGGTGTTTTGAAATGGTTTGGTCACATAAAGATAATGAATGAGGAAAGATTGACTAAGAGGATATATGCGTCAGAGGTGGAGGGAACGAGGACAAGTGGGAGACCAAATTGGAGGTGGAAAGATGGAGTGAAAAAGATTTTGAGTGATCGGGGCCTGAACATGCAGGAGGGTGAAAAGGGTGCAAGGAATAGAGTGAATTGGAACGATGTGGTATACCGGGGTCCACGTGCTGTCAATGGATTGAACCAGGGCATGTGAAGCGTCTGGGGTAAACCATGGAAAGTTTCATGGGGCCTGGATGTGGAAAGGGAGCTGTGGTTTTGGTGCATCCTACATGACAGCTAGAGACTGAGTGTGAACGAATGTGGCCTTTGTTGTCTTTTCTTAGTGCTACCTCGCGCACATGCGGGAGGAGGGGGTTGTCATTTCATGTGTGGCGAGATGGCGACGGGAATTAACAAGGGCAGACAGTATGAATTATGTACATGTGTATATAAATATATGTCTGTGTGTGTTTACGTATGTATACGTTGAGATGTATAGGTATGTATGTGTGCGTGTGTGGACGTGTATGTATATATATGCGTATGTGGGTGGGTTGGGCCATTCTTTCATCTGCTTCCTTACAGTACCTCGCTAACGCGGGAGACAGCGAGAAAGTATAGTAGAAATATATATATATATATATATATATATATATATATATATATATATATATATATATATATATATATATATATATATATATAGATAGATATATATATATATATATATATATATATATATATATATATATATATATA
Organism: Panulirus ornatus; assembly: GCF_036320965.1. NCBI lineage: Eukaryota > Metazoa > Arthropoda > Malacostraca > Decapoda > Palinuridae > Panulirus > Panulirus ornatus. The sequence continues at coordinate 8,393,622 of NC_092293.1, forward strand.
TATATATATATATATATATATATATATATATATATATATATATATATATATATATATATATATATATATATATATATATATATATATATATATATATATATATATATAACAGATAGGTGATATTTTACGAATAAACGTAGCTAGGACGCCATTTGGCAAACATGCGATTGTCCAAGACAGACAACTAGTGTATCATAGACTTATTATGTGGGCAAGAAGACGGATTGTTTGCAAATCTTATCAACAGTAAAGAAATCCAATATATATAGACCTTTATTAATATCAAAGTCATAATTCTTTGTGTATCTAATAAATGAAGATTCAATGGTATTTCTCGTGGTACTGGAGTTAGACTTAATAGCTGATATGGCATTGCCCCAGTCAATACAATGGTCATAGTTTTTAACTTGATTAAACAAGTTTCGATTCTTTTCCTTTTCTTATAGTATATTCATGTTGCTTAAGTCTAATAGAAAGATCCTTACCAATCTGCCCAACATAAAACGTATCACAATTTCTACATGGCACATTATAGATGCGCCCAGGAGAATTTTTTTTGTGAGTTCCTGATTAAGATATTCTTTATGATAATATTGTTGCTGAAGGAAACATTTACATTAAAGAATCTAAGCAGCATGGGAAGTAGAGTAAAGTTATTATCAAAAGGGAGAACTAAAAGATTCTGAAAAATCTAGTTTAATTCAACTTAGATCCAATCGAATATACCCTCTTCAACACACTCTGGACTGCAAATACGCAATGCCCTGAGGAACACAGATTGAAATGATGATGATTTAGCTCTGTCAAATTGAGATCGCTTGATCACGCACAAAATTGTGATCCTTTCCAATATATATATATATATATATATATATATATATATATATATATATATATATATATATATATATATATATATATATATATATATCCACTGGTATTGCAGTGGAATTTATTAAAAAAGGGGGTGACTGTATTGTTGACTGGTTGGTAAGGTTATTTAATGTATGTATGACTCATGGTGAGGTGCCTGAGGATTGGCGGAATGCGTGCATAGTGCCATTGTACAAAGGCAAAGGGGATAAGAGTGAGTGCTCAAATTACAGAGGTATAAGTTTGTTGAGTATTCCTGGTAAATTATATGGGAGGGTATTGATTGAGAGGGTGAAGGCATGTACAGAGCATCAGATTGGGGAAGAGCAGTGTGGTTTCAGAAGTGGTAGAGGATGTGTGGATCAGGTGTTTGCTTTGAAGAATGTATGTGAGAAATACTTAGAAAAGCAAATGGATTTGTATGTAGCATTTATGGATCTGGAGAAAGCATATGATAGAGTTGATAGAGATGCTCTGTGGAAGGTATTAAGAATATATGGTGTGGGAGGAAAGTTGTTAGAAGCAGTGAAAAGTTTTTATCGAGGATGTAAGGCATGTGTACGTGTAGGAAGAGAGGAAAGTGATTGGTTCTCAGTGAATGTAGGTTTGCGGCAGGGGTGTGTGATGTCTCCATGGTTGTTTAATTTGTTTATGGATGGGGTTGTTAGGGAGGTAGATGCAAGAGTTTTGGAAAGAGGGGCAAGTATGAAGTCTGTTGGGGATGAGAGAGCTTGGGAAGTGAGTCAGTTGTTGTTCGCTGATGACACAGCGCTGGTGGCTGATTCATGTGAGAAACTGCAGAAGCTGGTGACTGAGTTTGGTAAAGTGTGTGGAAGAAGAAAGTTAAGAGTAAATGTGAATAAGAGCAAGGTTATTAGGTACAGTAGGGTTGAGGGTCAAGTCAATTGGGAGGTGAGTTTGAATGGAGAAAAACTGGAGGAAGTGAAGTGTTTTAGATATCTGGGAGTGGATCTGGCAGCGGATGGAACCATGGAAGCGGAAGTGGATCATAGGGTGGGGGAGGGGGCGAAAATTCTGGGGGCCTTGAAGAATGTGTGGAAGTCGAGAACATTATCTCGGAAAGCAAAAATGTGTATGTTTGAAGGAATAGTGGTTCCAACAATGTTGTATGGTTGCGAGGCGTGGGCTATGGATAGAGTTGTGCGCAGGAGGATGGATGTGCTGGAAATGAGATGTTTGAGGACAATGTGTGGTGTGAGGTGGTTTGATCGAGTGAGTAACGTTAGGGTAAGAGAGATGTGTGGAAATAAAAAGAGCGTGGTTGAGAGAGCAGAAGAGGGTGTTTTGAAGTGGTTTGGGCACATGGAGAGGATGAGTGAGGAAAGATTGACCAAGAGGATATATGTGTCGGAGGTGGAGGGAACAAGGAGAAGAGGGAGACCAAATTGGAGGTGGAAAGATGGAGTGAAAAAGATTTTGTGTGA
>NC_092293.1:8398439-8470611 GCF_036320965.1 Panulirus ornatus
GTAGTAAATTGAATTATATCTAGAGGTCAATAAGTTTTCAAGTAATAATGAAATTTGTTCTTCATCAAAATCAAACAGAAAATAAAAAAAAAATCATAAAATCCTAATACGTTTGTGTTGCTTATCCATCCCCATTTTTACTAAGTAATGTTGGGACGCCTCCACCCACTTTAATCACTTGAGTACATAGAATATGTTATCGTTGATGTTATAGAGTTTTCCCTTTTGATGTTATCCTTAAAATGAAGGTTAAGGAAAGTGAGATAGAGCTTAACGTTAAAGTTAGGATAGCTAAGGCAACCTTGATCATATAATCACTAGTCAGGTGTTAATATAGGTTAGGTTAGGTTCAGTATCCTTCATCAGGTCACCATTACCAAGGTGTTGTTATGTTGGGTCAGGCAGCTTTAAACCAACTTTCAGTATTATTTACTCATAAAGCTTTAAGTTCTAATAACCCAAAATTTTTAGAGTAGATAGGGTAGAAACTGAGGGAAGCCATTTCTAACATTATTGCATAACCTGACCTCTCGCCTTCCTAAAACATAGCCATCCCAGCTTGGATATTGTACTGATGTGGTCGTCAACTAATTTGAAAAGGAAGACATTGAATGGAGAAATTATTGAGGTAATCTACAAATATGATTATTGGACTGAGAAACAAATTCAGAGAGCAGATTAAACGAATTAAATCCATTCAGCTTTAGGGAAAAGAAGTTTAAGCGATCCTGTACAGGTATATAAAGTTATTGTAATGGCATCCCTTTAAACTTGATATTTCTACTTCGTGTAACTAGTTCCAACTATTGAAACAATATTCAGCATTGCGATTTAAGTGACTGACTTTAGGATGTATTTGGATCTGTCAAAAATTGTATTTAGCAAATACTTCAACTTTCAACTGACCCATTCTATATTTTTATTCATTTCATCTCAGTCTTATCACCTTTCTGTTACTGTTTAATATCAACAGTAGCCCGTCTACGTAGCTGGGGCTCTGAAGCAAAGGAAACTTTTTCTAGCCCAGGTTAGGGTAGCATCTAAACCAAACCTAAATGACCTTACCTTAGAAATATGTTCAGACAGTACCTTCTGAAAATATTTCTTAAGGTAAGGTCGTGGGGATTAGTTTAGGTGCTAACTAAACCTTGGCTAGAAAAAGTTTGCTTTAAAGTCATAACTAGTTGAAAGGCCTACTTTAAGTGGTGATATTGAAATTCATTTGCTCCAGTGTGCCCCTCCGTCCGTATGTTTTATGTCCATCTAAAGATGCATACGTTCAATTTCTGATGTAGATTGATTTCCTATCTTAGTTTCGTCTACGGAATTCTACATCATCAGTTCAGCACACCATTGTGGTAATGAAGGGAAAGTCACCACATTCACAAGCCGAGTGCACGTAGCTTATTCCACCTCGTTAGAGAGAAAACTTACCTCTATTTGAATTAATGAACGGGAACAGAAAAGACAAAATTTTGATACACATTTGTTATACCACTATATAATTTATATTATATACATTACCACATTTCCTGCACTTTCCATCACAAATTTGCTGAGGTCATAACCTTGAAGTTACCATTACCTTACAACCTTAAGGATGGTGGTCTACAACACCTCTAGATTGATGGAGAAAACGAAAAGTTTCGTTTTACTATTAAGACCACAGAAATGCGGTAATTCCACTTCACTACCACTAACTACTAGTTATTTTACTTGTTGATTTTGACGGCTAAGATTTTCATCCTCTGAGCGAAGCCATACAATAATCGTCCTTATCTACTCTGAGCATTGGATAGCCTCCTGATGATCAAGATTGCTGTTTTGGTTGTCCGTTTCCCTTGTTACAGCTGCGCCTCACTGCACACCTTACATGAGTGCCTTCCACAGTATTAGGGACAGCTGCTGGGCCTCACTGTAGCTACTTCTGGGACGGTTGCCAATCTTCCTCGTATTCCCTCATGACCACAGCGCCAAACCGACTCCCGCCATCAGGCCGAGACGCACAAACATTTCTGACAAAATTGAGACAACCGCTTTCGTGTCAGTTTTGACATCAAGTGAATTTATACGACAATTACGTTCAAGATGCTTGGTTTTTCGTTCATGGATTGAACAGAAGCAACCAACGATGGTTGCTACTGCCCAATCCATGAAGTCCCCCCCACCACGGAAAGGTAACCAAGCTTCGGGGGGGATGGGTGTTTACCCTGACGCCAACGGAGAAACTCAATACAATATTTTTATTATAACTTTCCTTAATCTTGAAAAATGAATAAATCAGAGGGAACAATAGCCCCAGTCATATGAAGATTGGCTAACCGACTCCTTGCGCATTGTGTAGAAAGTGATTTCTTTGAGGGTTGCTTTATGGAAGGCACGGTAGCGTCGGAAGAGTTTCATTTTTTCTTTGAAGACGAAGGAAATTATCCCCGTGAATTTATGCATTTCTTTTTTTTTGGCGTGATAATGTTCCCATTTTTTTTCTTTGTTTTTCAACGTCCCTACGTAGATATTATGTGTCATCCACTACTGGGAGAAAGCCAGATTTCCGCCAGGTTAACGTAATCCTTGGCGATGCGAAACTAAAGTTGTCTTGGTGTTGGTTCCTCAGTAATAACCCAAACACAAACATAAACACACCTCCAGTGTCCACTCTAGGATCGTGTTCTCCTGCAGCACCAGCAGGAAGAAAGAACTCCGGTTCCTCACCAACTGAATCTTTTGGCACGGGGAGCGTGTGTCATCTCGACACGCCTTTTAACGCCCGTATGTGGGGTGGAGTGCAGTCGGTCTGTAACGTAGGGCGTGTCTTGTGTTATTGGTCCCAGTCGGTCTAGAACGCTGGGCCTGACATGTGTTGGGGGACCAAGTCGGTCTTGAATGGTGAGCCTGACATGTGTTGGGGGACCAAGTCGGTCTTGAACGGTGGGCCTGACAGGTCTTGAGACCTGACATGTCTCCCTGAAGGTGGGCCTGACAAGTGGGGTGGGCTGCATTTCCTCATGGATGGTGGGTCTGGTAGGGAGTGTGGGCTGCAATGCCACTTGAGTGGGCGAGGTCACTTGGTCAGCATCAGTGGGACGGTGAGGTTTCACTTTTGCACAGCGACCGTTGACGGAGAGTGGTGTCATGTCGGCAAGAAGTGCCTTCTTGTAGGAGGCATAGCAGGAGTACTGGATGACGGCAATCCCGCGGTGGTTCTCGTAGGTCGTGTAGGACTGCATGTCGAAGCGAACGATGTCGCCGAACTGCTTGAAGAATTCCCAGACGTTCGTCCTTGAGATTTTGTATGGAACGTTGACGACCCTGATGGTATACCGCTGCAGGACGGTTTTGAGAACCCCTTGCAACTGGTCGTTGGTGGGCACGATGACATGTATGTCGTCATCATCGCAGCCCAACTCATCTATATGTGGGAGTCGGGTCTCGTGTGGTGGACGGTCCAGCAAATCATCCTCATCGTGGAAAGGCAGGTAGGCCTGGTCAAGGAGGGCGACCCAGAGCACCTGCTGCTGCTCGACCACCTCCACAACTGAGCTTTTTGCAAAATCTTCCATGTTGAAGATACTAAGATTACGTTGTGCACTTTACGAAGTAATCTCGGTTATCCTTGTACGTCCACAAATATAGTGAGTCATTGATCTGGAAAAATATAGTAAGGTACCCCCATGCTCTAATATCCCACATAGAAAGAAAAGCATGTCGACTTCGGCGATTTTAAATGTAGAGACCATCTAAAATATTGTAAGTGGGTTAATGGTTGTTACATGGTGACCAGGGGTACAGGTGGATGGGACAGACTGGATATAGTGAAGATCCATAGATGGGACAGACTGAGTACAGTGAAGATTGATAGATGGGACAGACAGGGTATAGTGAATATCCATAGATGGGAGAGACAGGGTTTAGTGAAGATGCATACATGGGACTGACAGGGTGCAGTGAAGATTCGTAGATGGGACAGACAGGGTATAGTGAAGATGTGTAGTTGGGACACATTATAATGAACTGATTGATGGGACGGACAGGGTATAATGAAGATTGATAGATGGGACAGGCTGGGTATAGTGAAGATCCATAGATGGGACAGATGGTATAGTGAAGATATGCAGATGGGACACATATTATAATGAATTGATTGATGGGACAGACAGGGTATAGTGAAGATCCATAGATGGGACAGAGGGTATAGTGAAGATGTGTAGGTGGGACACACATTATAATGAATTGATTGATGGGACAGACAGGGTATAGTGAAGGTCCATAGATGGGACAGGCTGGGTATAGTGAAGATCCATAGATGGGACAGAGGGTTTAGTGAAGATGTGTAGATAGGACACACATTATAATGAATTGATTGATGGGACAGACAGGGTATAGTAAAGATCCACAGCTGGGACAGGCTGGGTATAGTGAAGATCCATAGATGGGACAGAGGGTATAGTGAAGATGTGTAGATGGGACACACATTATAATGAATTGATTGATGGGACAGACAAGGTATAGTGAAGATCGAGAGACGGGACAGACAGGGTATAGTGAAGATCCATAGATGGGACAGGCTGGGTATAGTGAAGATCGATAGATAGGACATACAGGGTATGGTGAAGATCGATAGATGGGACAGACAGGGTATAGTAAAGATCGATAGATGGAAATGTTGGCACAAACATACAATGGCCAGGTGGTCCTGAGTAGCAGATCTCTGTTACTTGCAGGCCAGAACTTAATGATGGTGGTGAGATAATGGTGTCTCCCTCTGTAGTGAACATGATGGTGAGAGATAATGGTGTCTCCCTCTGTAGTGAACATGACGGTGAGAGATAATGGTGTCTCCCTCTGTAGTGAACATGATGGTGAGAGATAATGGTGTCTCCCTCTGTAGTGAACATGATGGTGAGAGATAATAGTGTCTTTCTCTGTAGTGAACATGATGGTGAGAGATAATGGTGTCTCCCTCTGTAGTGAACATGATGGTGAGAGATAATGGTGTCTTTCTCTGTAGTGAACATGATGGTGGTGAGATAATGGTGTCTCCCTCTGTAGTGAACATGATGGTGAGAGATAATGGTGTCTCCCTCTGTAGTGAACATGATATTGAGAGATAATGGTGTCTCCCTCTGTAGTGAACATGACGGTGAGAGATAATGGTGTCTCCCTCTGTAGTGAACATGATGGTGAGAGATAATGGTGTCTCCCTCTGTAGTGAACATGATGGTGAGAGATAATAGTGTCTTTCTCTGTAGTGAACATGATGGTGAGAGATAATGGTGTCTCCCTCTGTAGTGAACATGATGGTGAGAGATAATGGTGTCTCCCTCTGTAGTGAAAATGATGGTGAGATAATGGTGTCTCCCTCTGTAGTGAACATGATGGTGAGAGACAATGGTGTCTCCCTCTGTACTGAACATGATGATGAGAGATAATGTTGTCTCCCTCTGTAGTGAACATGACGGTGAGAGATAATGGTGTCTCCCTCTGTAGTGAACATGACGGTGAGAGATAATGGTGTCTCCCTCTGTAGTGAACATGACGGTGAGAGATAATGGTGTCTCCCTCTGTAGTGAACATGACGGTGAGAGATAATGGTGTCTCTCTCTGTAGTGAACATGATGGTGAGAGATAATGGTGTCTCTCTCTGTAGTGAAGATGACGGTGAGAGATAATGGTGTCTGTGATTCGGTACTTAGAACTCACATGAGATTAATCAGATATATGATTATGAGCAGAAAAAGATGTTATCTATGTGTGATATGTAAGAGGAGGAAAACTACTCCCACACATCACATTTTACACACATTTCCACAGGACAAGGAGAGGTAAGGGGTATTGCTGTGATGGAATTGGTAAGACATTCATAAATATAAACGTAGGATGGGATAAATCTAAGACAAGTAGATAACAAACAACCACATTTGTCTACAAACTCAACAAAGACAAAGGCGAAGGTTTTAGATATCAAGAAGTACATACCATATTTCCCCAATACCTACAGTTTTGTAATTAAAGAAAAAGATATTCTTGAGCTGACTTATTGACGAGTCACTTATGCTAGTTAACTTTGTTTTCAAGCTCATTATTGTTAGAGTATTTCCCATCATCTCTTATCTGCATAATCACTTCATCAGGATCATTAGGCTTACGTGGACCAATTACAGGATATGTATGTAAATATGTTGCTTTAATGTTAAAGAATGAAATATGTCCTGGTTGATATGGCATGAATGTTGATGAAACCGTCCACTTGATTTGGTCCCTAACATTGTGTTTAATGTTACCTATATATGTTATTGTTCATAGTTGTCTCAAGTCGTCCGTACAAGACTTTATCCTTGGGAAAAACATAAAAAACAAGTTTTAGATTATTTTCTTCTTTTTTCAAACTGAAAACTCACTGTAAAGTTTTCGTTAACAAACAGACAGCCAGACAGCGCAAGGGTAATTAGTACCACCAGCTGTTGACAACGCGCACAATTAAAGCAGTCATTGCTCACGCGAGATTACTCCTGCTTTCCTGTCTTTCTTATATAGTCTTTGTACCACTACACACACACACACACACACACACACACACACGCACACACACACACACACACACACACACACACACACACACACACACATATACACGCACACCATCATTGATGTCATTATCTTTCCACTACAAGCTACATTACACTCTCCACAAGAGGTAATTCTGCCCAGTGTACACTCTCTATCGTATCCTGCTATCTTCACTATATTGATGTTTCATCTTCTCTACACTAGTGCTTCAACTTCACTCTGTTAATCTATCATCTAGGATATCAAATCAATGAGGAAACGCTAGTCTACTATATTTTTGTGTGGCTTCACTATATTTTTGCAAGTGCTGGTCTATGAAAGTCTACTTCGTCAAGTAAATCACTCATCTCACCAGATCGCAGAAATGACTCACGTCCGCGCTGCCCATCGGTACCCTGGCAAGGAATCCTTCCTTGAATTTTTCGAGGCTCACATCCAGCAAACTGGGGCTGTTAAAGATTGTATAAGCCGAACTGAGCTATATTTGCGATACTGTGAATTCTGCGAAGGGTTCGGGTACGAGAAAGCTGCCGTCCTGAACGTCGGCAGAACACTGGGACGGTGGGGCATCAAGGCAGATCGCAGACTTGGAGGACGCAACGGCCGCCACCAGGAGTACGCCTACACCAGAATTGCCTGGTTGTCCAGCAGTGAGGGCCTGGCCCAGGGAGGAAAGCGGTGCCTTCCAGAAAGCCAAAGGCCTTCCAGGAAGAGATCACGTCTGGATATCGAACCCGTGCACGAGAGAGTAGTGGTGAAGATCCAGACTCGGCATCAAGATGATGATGACCTGTGCGAAGGCGGACCCAGCGAGGAAACTGGTGTAGTTGACACAGGAGCAGCCGCCATCCCCATCAATGTTTCTTTGGCTCCCACCAAACAACGGGGCAAAGTGATGCCTACCACTGAATTGGTGACCTTGATCCCCTACTTCTATGGGGATGAATCAGGCCTGGTGGATCCCGACGTACTCGTACTGGTCGTCGATGAAGACCCTGATGTGTCCGTCGCTGCGACTGGAGGATCTGCAGCACCTGCAGCAGCCGACCCTAAAGCTGAAGCGGCCGTGTTGAAGATTAAAGTCCACACCACCAACATTCATCCCTGAATATCCTTGAACCTTAAGTTCCCGTCCCTGAGATTGGAGAAGCTGCTCCTCCTCCAGCAGTCGACCCTGTTATACCCGGTCCTCAGAAGACACTTCCTATGGCAAAAGTTTTCATTCAGTTGCAAATTATTGACAAACTATTGTACGAATAAAGCGGTTACCATAAAGGATCAAATCGTTAGGAAAAGTTCCTAACAGTTATGAGTCCCATCCATAGCGATGAAAAAAAAATAAGAAAAATACATCCATTCTGTTGGGGGCCATAAACATGGCCCAAATGGACCCTAAGTCGAACTGCTGACCTCCTAGTGGTAGGGTCCGGGCAACTTTGAGGGAACATTAACCTTCAAAGGCTAACAGCAGTCGCACAAGAGCAATAAAGATTAATCATAATTAGTCATTTACAATAATCACAGACGATGGTTATAGCCTCGCCCACTTATCATCTCATTCGCTGTGAACGAAATCATAGGCGACTCTGATTCCACCTACATCCATCAAGTTTACCTATTTATTCAACCATCTATCTATCTGTCTATCGTCCTTGTTTGAAGATTTTCTGTATCATGTAAATCTCAGCCATTGAAATGTCCTGAGATCGATGTCGAAGTGAACAAATGAATTCTAGTTTGGACTGAAATACTTAGCCCCGTTTTTGCACCTTCCTTCACCATTTGTCTACCATTTATTCCCCGTAAGGATTTACGAACTAACTTCAGAGTTGTATTACAAATATATGAAACATGTCACCAACTCACTGTTTTGTGAATATTTCTTGCTATATTACACATGTCTGTTTCTAACTGCAATCATCGGATGAATATCTTTATATATTTTGCTGCTGTTTCAGTTCCTTCATGACAATAATAAACCAGACCTTGTTTTCATCATGTAACATGCAGTTCAAGAAGAAAGTCTATAGATGAGAAAAATCCAGTTGCATAAATTTAATTAATTAGATTACACGCAGAATTTTAGGCCTTCTTGGCCAACACCATTTCAGACGTAATGGTTGCTCGAACATCGGCCGTTGAGATAAAGAAAAACAAAAAAGTGTTTAGTAAAACTATATCAGTACAAATCCAATGTATCGTATGTACTAATATGAAAGATAATATATAGTCTGTATTGATATCAAAGACAATATAGGCAGCAAGTATGAATTTTTACTGAGGATAGGGGAGAAAGAATACTTCCCACACACTCCTCGCGTGTCGCAGAAGGCGACTAAAGGAGACGGGAGAGAGGGGCTGGAAACCCTCCCCTCCTTGTATCTTAACTTTTTAAGATAGGAAACAGAAGAAGGAGTCACGCGGGAAGTGCTCATTCCCCTCGAAGGCTCAGGCTGAGGTGTTTAAATGTGCTTTGATGTAACTAAGATGAGAAAAAAGGAGAGATAGGTAGTATGTTTGAGGAAAGGAACCTGGATGTTTTGGCTCTAAGTGAAACGAAGCTCAAGGGTAAAGGGGAAGAGTGGTTTGGGAATGTCTGGGGAGTAAAGTCAGGGGTTAGTAAGAGGACAAGAGCAAGGGAAGGAGTAGCACTACTCCTGAAACAGGAGTTGTGGGAGTCTGAGATAGAGTGTAAGAAAGTAAACTCTGGATTGATATAGGTAAAACTGAAAGTGGATGGAGAGAGATGGGTGATTATTGGTGCATATGCACCTGAGCAACACCATCACCACAACCACCAACACCACCACCATCACCAACACCACCACCACCACCATCACCACCACCACCACCATTACCATCACCATCACCACCACCATCACCAACACCACCACCATCACCACCAACACCCCCAACCACCACCACAAAAAAAAGTCAAAACATTTATGAACTTCGCAACCCGGTGCGTGCAGAAGTCTTTTTAACTGGCTCTCCCCTTTCTTCAAGAACCTCATTAGTTCCTTGTTACTTATGTAAACATTCTGTTTAACATTATATCATAAGAAAACAGAAAGTAGAACCAAGAAAGGTATCTTAAAAATATCTTTCTCTTACGCCTCCGAGACTATTTTCATCTTATTATCAAATCTCTTGCAGATATCGTGTCCACATTACTTATTATAACAATCACAACAGATAGTAATGGCAGAACATGAGGATAAAAGACAAGTGAAAATGATCATAAATGTGAGAGATTCGCTTGGTGCGGGGAACGTAGTGACCCCGTCCAATATATGGTGGTAATGGTCACGCCCGTTCATGCTTCACATCAAAGACATTGGTCACCTTAAGTGTGGGAGCCAACCTGACTACACGCCTCCCTTTTCTAATGCCCGCAGGAGCAGACCTATGGGGAAAATATGCATTGTATCAAGAGTGAATGAGAAGACAAGAACTACTTCTCAGAATTGAGGACCTATGAATTTATGGACACTTTGTTGTTATTGTGGGTTGCTTGCCAAGTACACAAACTTTTCTTGTGTTTAAAGTGGGTTTGAGAGCCTCTAGTGATACACACATTCTATTGTACTACTGAAGTATGGGTTGGTACGTCTGTAGTCTTCCTGCTTATCAAATTTATGTAAATATCTCCTTTTGTCACGTAAAACTGCAGGCTCCCAAACCCCTACACTTTCCATGTTAGTGAAACGTACACTGGAAAGCCCGCAGACATTTATATTACCGCGAAAGACAGGCTGCCAACTTAAAAATCTGGCAGACAAGTGACATAGCAGGCAAGCAGGCAAGCAGGCAAGCAGGCATAAAGGAAAGCAGACAAAAGGGCAGGCAGGCAGGCACGAAGAAAAAAGGCAGGAAGGCAAGTAATCAGGTGGACAAACGCAGGCAAGCAGGCAATGAAAAAACAGGGACGCAGGCAATCAAGCAAAAAGGCAGGTAGACAAGAAAGAAAATAAACAAAAACGCAGGCAAGCAGATAGGCAAGAAAAGAAAAGAAAAAAAACAAGCAAGCATACAATGGTGTCTTAGCAACATCTCTTCTTTATATATCAACTGACTGTTGTACGTCATCTATCTCGTTCTTGTATCTCACCCTGACGACGTGATCATTACACAAAAGTGCACTTGGGAATGTTTATTCATATATATATATATATATATATATATATATATATATATATATATATATATATATATATATATATATATATATATATATATATCTACTGGAAAGGCTCACAATTTCGCTCGTGATCAAGTATATTCATAAGAATCCACAGGAAAAATGCACTATTAGGAATTATATATATATATATATATATATATATATATATATATATATATATATATATATATATATATATATATATATATATATATATGTATGTATATATATTTTTTTTTTTTTATTATACTTTGTCGCTGTCTCCCGCGTTTGCGAGGTAGCGCAAGGAAACACACGAAAGAAATGCCCCCCCCCCATACACATGTATATACATACGTCCACACACGCAAATATACATACCTACACAGCTTTCCATGGTTTACCCCAGACGCTTCACATACCTTGATTCAATCCACTGACAGCACGTCAACCCCGGTATACCACATCGCTCCAATTCACTCTATTCCTTGCCCTCCTTTCACCCTCCTGCATGCTCAGGCCCCGATCACACAAAATCTTTTTCACTCCATCTTTCCACCTCCAATTTGGTCTCCCTCTTCTCCTCGTTCCCTCCACCTCCGACACATATATCCTCTTGGTCAATCTTTCCTCACTCATTCTCTCCATGTGCCCAAACCACTTCAAAACACCCTCTTCTGCTCTCTCAACCACGCTCTTTTTATTTCCACACATCTCTCTTACCCTTACGTTACTCACTCGATCAAACCACCTCACACCACACATTGTCCTCAAACATCTCATTTCCAGCACATCCATCCTCCTGCGCACAACTCTATCCATAGCCCACGCCTCGCAACCATACAACATTGTTGGAACCACTATTCCTTCAAACATACCCATTTTTGCTTTCCGAGATAATGTTCTCGACCTCCACACATTCTTCAAGGCCCCCAGAATTTTCGCCGACTCCCCCACCCTATGATCCACTTCCACTTCCATGGTTCCATCCGCTGCCAGATCCACTCCCAGATATCTAAAACACTTCACTTCCTCCAGTTTTTCTCCATTCAAACTCACCTCCCAATTGACTTGACCCTCAACCCTACTGTACCTAAAAACCTTGCTCTTATTCACATTTACTCTTAACTTTCTTCTTCCACACACTTTACCAAACTCAGTCACCAGCTTCTGCAGTTTCTCACATGAATCAGCCACCAGCGCTGTATCATCAGCGAACAACAACTGACTCACTTCCCAAGCTCTCTCATCCCCAACAGACTTCATACTTGCCCCTCTTTCCAAAACTCTTGCATTTACCTCCCTAACAACCCCATCCATAAACAAATTAAACAACCATGGAGACATCACACACCCCTGCCGCAAACCTACATTCACTGAGAACCAATCACTTTCCTCTCTTCCTACACGTACACATGCCTTACATCCTCGATAAAAACTTTTCACTGCTTCTAACAACTTGCCTCCCACACCATATATTCTTAATACCTTCCACAGAGCATCTCTATCAACTCTATCATATGCCTTCTCCAGGTCCCTAAATGCTACATACAAATCCATTTGCTTTTCTAAGTATTTCTCACATACATTCTTCAAAGCAAACACCTGATCCACACATCCTCTACCACTTCTGAAACCGCACTGCTCTTCCCCGATCTGATGCTCTGTACATGCCTTCATCCTCTCAATCAATACCCTCCCATATAATTTACCAGGAATACTCAATAAACTTATACCTCTGGAATTTGAGCACTCACTCTTATCCCCTTTGCCTTTGTACAATGGCACTATGCAAGTATTCCGCCAATCCTCAGGCACCTCACCATGAGTCATACATACATTAAATAACCTTACCAACCAGTCCACAATACAGTCACCCCCTTTTTTAATAAATTCCACTGCAATACCATCCAAAACTGCTGCCTTGCCGGCTTTCATCTTCCGCAAAGCTTTCACTACCTCTTCTCTGTTTACCAAATCATTTTCCCTAACCCTCTCACTTTGCACACCACCTCGACCAAAACACCCTATATCTGCCACTCTATCATCAAACACATTCAACAAACCTTCAAAATACTCACTCCATCTCCTTCTCACATCACCACTACTTGTTATCACCTCCCCATTTGCGCCCTTCACTGAAGTTCCCATTTCCTCCCTTGTCCTACGCACTTTATTTACCTCCTTCCAGAACATCTTTTTATTCTCTCTAAAATTTAATGATACTCTCTCACCCCAACTCTCATTTGCCCTTTTTTTCACCTCTTGCACCTTTCTCTTGACCTCCTGTCTCTTTCTTTTATACATCTCCCACTCAATTGCATTTTTTCCCTGCAAAAATCGTCCAAATGCCTCTCTCTTCTCTTTCACTAATACTCTTACTTCTTCATCCCACCACTCACTACCCTTTCTAATCAACCCACCTCCCACTCTTCTCATGCCACAAGCATCTTTTGCGCAATCCATCACTGATTCCCTAAATACATCCCATTCCTCCCCCACTCCCCTTACTTCCATTGTTCTCACCTTTTTCCATTCTGTACTCAGTCTCTCCTGGTACTTCCTCACACAGGTCTCCTTCCCAAGCTCACTTATTCTCCCCACCCTCTTCACCCCAACATTCACTCTTCTTTTCTGAAAACCCATACAAATCTTCACCTTAGCCTCCACAAGATAATGATCAGACATCCCTCCAGTTGCACCTCTCAGCACATTAACATCCAAAAGTCTCTCTTTCGCACGCCTGTCAATTAACACGTAATCCAATAACGCTCTCTGGCCATCTCTCCTACTTACATAAGTATACTTATGTATATCTCGCTTTTTAAACCAGGTATTCCCAATCATCAGTCCTTTTTCAGCACATAAATCTACAAGCTCTTCACCATTTCCATTTACAACACTGAACACCCCATGTATACCAATTATTCCCTCAACTGCCACATTACTCACCTTTGCATTCAAATCACCCATCACTGTAACCCGGTCTCGTGCATCAAAACCACTAACACACTCATTCAGCTGCTCCCAAAACACTTGCCTCTCATGATCTTTCTTCTCATGCCCAGGTGCATATGCACCAATAATCACCCACCTCTCTCCATCAACTTTCAGTTTTACCCATATTAATCGAGAATTTACTTTCTTACATTCTATCACATACTCCCACAACTCCTGTTTCAGGAGTATTGCTACTCCTTCCCTTGCTCTTGTCCTCTCACTA
Organism: Panulirus ornatus; assembly: GCF_036320965.1. NCBI lineage: Eukaryota > Metazoa > Arthropoda > Malacostraca > Decapoda > Palinuridae > Panulirus > Panulirus ornatus. The sequence goes on from NC_092293.1 coordinate 8,412,392, forward strand.
ACCCCTGACTTTACTCCCCAGACATTCCCAAACCACTCTTCCCCTTTACCCTTGAGCTTCGTTTCACTCAGAGCCAAAACATCCAGGTTCCTTTCCTCAAACATACTACCTATGTCTCCTTTTTTCACATCTTGGTTACATCCACACACATTTAGGCACCCCACTCTGAGCCTTCGAGGAGGATGAGCACTCCCCGCGTGACTCCTTCTTCTGTTTCCCATTTTAGAAAGTTAATACAAGGAGGGGAGGATTTCTGGCCCCCCGCTCCCGTCCCCTCTAGTCGCTTTCTACGACACGCGAGGAATACGTGGGAAGTATTCTTTCACCCCTATCCCCAGGGATAATATACATATATATATACATATACACATACACACACATACACATACATACGCACATATACACACACACACACATACATATATATACATATGAAAAATGTAAGAAACAATTTAGAAAACTGAAACTTCTAGCTTGAAAATGAATGAAAAAAAATGAATGTCACATAATGGTTCAACCTCTGGCTATGGAAAAAGGAAATGTATAATTTATTTACACAAACGTCAATAGCAGTTCTCATCAATTTAACCACTGTATCAATAAGCTTCATAGATTCATGGTTTGAAATTGTGGAAAATGCGTGTAAAGTGAGAGTGAACACCAGAAAACTTCATAAATACAAAGCTTTGATAAACAAAAATTAGAAACTATCGCCATATATATAGTTTAGTAGACAATATAGTGAAAGTACTGGAATGTAATGATAAAAGTTACGTTGTCTCTAATGTTACCTTCAGAAACATATATGGTACTTGAATATAGTGTGATCATTTGAAAAATTTCAGTGTGTGATTAAGTTCGTGGAAGCCTCGTCGTCCCTCGTGACTGATGGCTGCCACAGCTCCCCACCTGCAGGGCGACGAGAGATATACGAAGTGGCCGTGTGTTGTGCAAGGTGAGTGATACCTCTGCCAGTTCACCCTTGACTGCTGCCCAGTTCCACCCTGATGGTCTTATACTCGGCACAGGAACTCAGGATGCCACAATCAAGATTTGGGATTTAAAGGAACGTTCTAATGTTGCAAATTTCCCAGCTAGCACGAAGGGGCCGTCCTGTCCAGCCCAAGTGATGCAGGAACGGAAATGACCTCGAGGTCAGGTGCACCGCTACATCGTCGGGGTCAGCCACGCTGCCTTGGTATGGGTCATGGAAGCCACAGGACGTCCATCACAGCTGCATCTACATTCCTACCAAGACATACACATCATCTACAGAAAGTGAACTAAGCGGGAAACGGCGATCAAATTTAAAGAGGGAAGTCAGCACCACAAGTAAAGCATCCTCCTCGAAGGCTCAGAGTGGGGTGCCTAAATGTGTGTGGATGTAACCAAGATGTGAAGACCCTTACTGGAACAACAATCACTCTTGAAGTAGAACCTTCAGACACAATTGAAAATGTGAAGGAAAATAGTGAAATTGGAGAAAAATGTAGCTTAGACATTGAAGCTTATTGATACAGTGGTTAAATTGATGAGAACTGCCATTGACGTTTGTGTAAATAAATTATACATTTCCTTTTTTCCATAGCCAGAGGTTGAACCATTATGTGACATTCATTTTTTTCATTCATTTCAAGCTAGAAGTTTCAGTTTTCTAAATTGTTTCTTACATTTCTCATATGTATATATATGTATGTGTGTGTGTGTGTATAGGTGCGTATGTATGTGTATGTGTGTGTATGTGTATATGTATATATATATGTATATTATCCCTGGGGATAGGGGTGAAAGAATACTTCCCACGTATTCCTCGCGTGTCGTAGAAAGCGACTAGAGGGGACGGGAGCGGGGGGCCAGAAATCCTCCCCTCCTTGTATTAACTTTCTAAAATGGGAAACAGAAGAAGGAGTCACGCGGGGAGTGCTCATCCTCCTCGAAGGCTCAGAGTGGGGTGCCTAAATGTGTGTGGATGTAACCAAGATGTGAAAAAAGGAGAGATAGGTAGTATGTTTGAGGAAAGGAACCTGGATGTTTTGGCTCTGAGTGAAACGAAGCTCAAGGGCAAAGGGGAAGAGTGGTTTGGGAATGTCTGGGGAGTAAAGTCAGGGGTTAGTGAGAGGACAAGAGCAAGGGAAGGAGTAGCAATACTCCTGAAACAGGAGTTGTGGGAGTATGTGATAGAGTGTAAGAAAGTAAATTCTCGATTAATATGGGTAAAACTGAAAGTTGATGGAGAGACGTGGGTGATTATTGGTGCATATGCACCTGGGCATGAGAAGAAAGATCATGAGAGGCAAGTGTTTTGGGAGCAGCTGAATGAGTGTGTTAGTGGTTTTGATGCACGAGACCGGGTCATAGTGATGGGTGATTTGAATGCAAAGGTGAGTAATGTGGCAGTTGAGGGAATAATTGGTATACATGGGGTGTTCAGTGTTGTAAATGGAAATGGTGAAGAGCTTGTAGATTTATGTGCTGAAAAAGGACTGATGATTGGGAATACCTGGTTTAAAAAGCGAGATATACATAAGTATACTTATGTAAGTAGGAGAGATGGCCAGAGAGCGTTATTGGATTACGTGTTAATTGCCAGGCGTGCGAAAGAGAGACTTTTGGATGTTAATGTGCTGAGAGGTCCAACTGGAGGGATGTCTGATCATTATCTTGTGGAGGCTAAGGTGAAGATTTGTATGGGTTTTCAGAAAAGAAGAGTGAATGTTGGGGTGAAGAGGGTGGTGAGAGTAAGTGAGCTTGAGAACGAGACCTGTGTGAGGAAGTACCAGCAGAGACTGAGTACAGAATGTAAAAAGGTGAGAACAATGGAAGTAAGGGGAGTGGGGGAGGAATGGGATGTATTTAGGGAATCAGTGATGGATTGCGCAAAAGATGCTTGTGGCATGAGAAGAGTGGGAGGTGGGTTGATTAGAAAGGGTAGTGAGTGGTGGGATGAAGAAGTAAGAGTATTAGTGAAAGAGAAGAGAGAGGCATTTGGACGATTTTTGCAGGGAAAAAATGCAATTGAGTGGGAGATGTATAAAAGAAAGAGACAGGAGGTCAAGAGAAAGGTGCAAGAGGTGAAAAAAAGGGCAAATGAGAGTTGGGGTGAGAGAGTATCATTAAATTTTAGGGAGAATAAAAAGATGTTCTGGAAGGAGGTAAATAAAGTGCGTAAGACAAGGGAGCAAATGGGAACTTCGGTGAAGGGCGCAAGTGGGGAGATGATAACAAGTAGTGGTGATGTGAGAAGGAGATGGAGTGAGTATTTTGAAGGTTTGTTGAATGTGTTTGATGATAGAGTGGCAGATATAGGGTGTTTTGGTCGAGGTGGCGTGCAAAGTGAGAGGGTTAGGGAAAATGATTTGGTAAACAGAGAAGAGGTAGTGAAAGCTTTGCGGAAGATGAAAGCCGGCAAGGCAGCAGGTTTGGATGGTATTGCAGTGGAATTTATTAAAAAAGGGGGTGACTGTATTGTTGACTGGTTGGTAAGGTTATTTAATGTATGTATGACTCATGGTGAGGTGCCTGAGGATTGGCGGAATGCGTGCATAGTGCCATTGTACAAAGGCAAAGGGGATAAGAGTGAGTGCTCAAATTACAGAGGTATAAGTTTGTTGAGTATTCCTGGTAAATTATATGGGAGGGTATTGATTGAGAGGGTGAAGGCATGTACAGAGCATCAGATTGGGGAAGAGCAGTGTGGTTTCAGAAGTGGTAGAGGATGTGTGGATCAGGTGTTTGCTTTGAAGAATGTATGTGAGAAATACTTAGAAAAGCAAATGGATTTGTATGTAGCATTTATGGATCTGGAGAAGGCATATGATAGAGTTGATAGAGATGCTCTGTGGAAGGTATTAAGAATATATGGTGTGGGAGGAAAGTTGTTAGAAGCAGTGAAAAGTTTTTATCGAGAATGTAAGGCATGTGTACGTGTAGGAAGAGAGGAAAGTGATTGGTTCTCAGTGAATGTAGGTTTGCGGCAGGGGTGTGTGATGTCTCCATGGTTGTTTAATTTGTTTATGGATGGGGTTATTAGGGAGGTAAATGCAAGAGTTTTGGAAAGAGGGGCAAGTATGAAGTCTGTTGGGGATGAGAGAGCTTGGGAAGTGAGTCAGTTGTTGTTCGCTGATGATACAGCGCTGGTGGCTGATTCATGTGAGAAACTGCAGAAGCTGGTGACTGAGTTTGGAAAAGTGTGTGGAAGAAGAAAGTTAAGAGTAAATGTGAATAAGAGCAAGGTTATTAGGTACAGTAGGGTTGAGGGTCAAGTCAATTGGGAGGTGAGTTTGAATGGAGAAAAACTGGAGGAAGTGAAGTGTTTTAGATATCTGGGAGTGGATCTGGCAGCGGATGGAACCATGGAAGCGGAAGTGGATCATAGGGTGGGGGAGGGGGCGAAAATCCTGGGGGCCTTGAAGAATGTGTGGAAGTCGAGAACATTATCTCGGAAAGCAAAAATGGGTATGTTTGAAGGAATAGTGGTTCCAACAATGTTGTATGGTTGCGAGGCGTGGGCTATGGATAGAGTTGTGCGCAGGAGGATGGATGTGCTGGAAATGAGATGTTTGAGGACAATGTGTGGTGTGAGGTGGTTTGATCGAGTGAGTAACGTAAGGGTAAGAGAGATGTGTGGAAATAAAAAGAGCGTGGTTGAGAGAGCAGAAGAGGGTGTTTTGAAGTGGTTTGGGCACATGGAGAGGATGAGTGAGGAAAGATTGACCAAGAGGATATATGTGTCGGAGGTGGAGGGAACAAGGAGAAGAGGGAGACCAAATTGGAGGTGGAAAGATGGAGTGAAAAAGATTTTGTGTGATCGGGGCCTGAGCATGCAGGAGGGTGAAAGGAGGGCAAGGAATAGAGTGAATTGGAGCGATGTGGTATACCGGGGTTGACGTGCTGTCAGTGGATTGAAGCAGGGCATGTGAAGCGTCTGGGTAAACCATGGAAAGCTGTGTAGGTATGTATATTTGCGTGTGTGGACGTATGTATATACATGTGTATGGGGGTGGGTTGGGCCATTTCTTTCGTCTGTTTCCTTGCGCTACCTCGCAAACGCGGGAGACAGCGACAAAGTATTATAAAAAATAATAAAATAATCAATAAGCTTCAATGTCTAAGCTACATTTTTCTCCAATTTCACTATCTTCTTGTCAAAACACCATGTATGAAAACTCTCACTCCAGTAACACAACTATAAACATTTACTTCCCCTTTAAAAAAGAAGTTCTGGGGAAGTCCGTCTCGATACACTGCGGGAAACTCTACCACCTGGCGGGGTTTGTGTTGCAATGGTTCCCGATTCACAAACGTAGTAGCATCACTGGTGGGCCAAGGTAGTTCCGTTTGCGAAGAGGCGCTGACGACGTAGTTGAGGCAGACGACGTATTGTGGCTTGTGATCCTTGGGTCCATGGAATACTTTTAAAACCAATATATACTTTCAAAAAAATATACGATCGCCACTCAAAATTTTGGTTTAGCAAAAGTCTTTATTAGACCCTTCTACCACCCAAACCACTTCATCATCGACCACTGGTCCCCTGAGTGGACATGGAACTCGTGATTTCATTCTTCAACAGCTTAGGATGCTGAAGCGTCGGTACAAGATACTGAATTGGAACCAAGTGTAAATGAAGCGTAAATGGACTGCCTGGAAACGTAGATGTAGCATACAGAACTCCACACACATGTTCTTCACTCACATCACCGATCCAGGTCCATTCATCGATCGTCAGATTACTCTATTCTTCTGGTTCATATGAAGCCTCGCGAACACCGTGAGACCGCTCGAACCTTCTCCGGAGTCGACCACGACTTGGCTTGACGTCCCTCACTGTCTATCCTCACACTCACTGTGTCTATCCACCACTGGCCCATGTATATATATATATATATATATATATATATATATATATATATATATATATATATATATATATATATATATATATATATATATATATATATATATATATATATATATTTATTATTATTTTTTTTATTATACTTTGTCGCTGTCTCCCGCGTTTGCGAGGTAGCGCAAGGAAACAGACGAAAGAAATGGCCCCACCCCCCCCCCCCCCATACACATGTATATACATACGTCCACACACGCAAATATACATACCTACACAGCTTTCCATGGTTTACCCCAGACGCTTCACATGCCTTGATTCAATCCACTGACAGCACGTCAACCCCGGTATACCACATCGCTCCAATTCACTCTATTCCTTGCCCTCCTTTCACCCTCCTGCATGTTCAGGCCCCGATCACACAAAATCTTTTTCACTCCATCTTTCCAACTCCAATTTGGTCTCCCTCTTCTCCTCGTTCCCTCCACCTCCGACACATATATCCTCTTGGTCAATCTTTCCTCACTCATTACCTCCATGTGCCCAAACCACTTCAAAACACCCTCTTCTGCTCTCACAACCACGCTCTTTTTATTTCCACACATCTCTCTTACCCTTACGTTACTCACTCGATCAAACCACCTCACACCACACATTGTCCTCAAACATCTCATTTCCAGCACATCCATCCTCCTGCGCACAACTCTATCCATAGCCCACGCCTCGCAACCATACAACATTGTTGGAACCACTATTCCTTCAAACATACCCATTTTGCTTTCCGAGATAATGTTCTCGACTTCCACACATTCTTCAAGGCCCCCAGAATTTTCGCCCCCTCCCCCACCCTATGATCCACTTCCGCTTCCATGGTTCCATCCGCTGCCAGATCCACTCCCAGATATCTAAAACACTTCACTTCCTCCAGTTTTTCTCCATTCAAACTCACCTCCCAATTGACTTGACCCTCAACCCTACTGTACCTAATAACCTTGCTCTTATTCACATTTACTCTTAACTTTCTTCTTCCACACACTTTACCAAACTCAGTCACTAGCTTCTGCAGTTTCTCACATGAATCAGCCACCAGCGCTGTATCATCAGCGAACAACAACTGACTCACTTCCCAAGCTCTCTCATCCCCAACAGACTTCATACCTGCCCCTCTTTCCAAAACTCTTGCATTTACCTCCCTAACAACCCCATCCATAAACAAATTAAACAACCATGGAGACATCACACACCCCTGCCGCAAACCTACATTCACTGAGAACCAATCACTTTCCTCTCTTCCTACACGTACACATGCCTTACATCCTCGATAAAACCTTTTCACTGCTTCTAACAACTTTCCTCCCACACCATATATTCTTAATATATATATATATATATATATATATATATATATATATATATATATATATATATTTTTTTTTTTTTCATACTATTCGCTATTTCCCGCGATAGCGAGGTAGCGTTAAGAACAGAGGACTGGGCCTTTTTTGGAATATCCTCACCTGGCCCCCTCTGTTCCTTCTTTTGGAAAAAAAAAAAAAAAAACGAGAGGGGAGGATTTCCAGCCCCCCGCTCCCTCCCCTTTTAGTCGCCTTCTACGACACGCAGGGAATACGTGGGAAGTATTCTTAATCCCCTATCCCCAGGGATATATATATATATATATATATATATATATATATATATATATATATATATATATATATATATATATATATGTATATATATATATATTGGAAAGGATCACAGTTTTGCGCGTGATCAAGATATTCCTATAAGTCCACGGGGAAAATGAAACACGAAAAGCTCCCAAGTGCACTTTCGTGTAATAATCACATCATCAGGGGAGACACAAGAGAGAAATATAACAGTCAGTTGATATATATATCGAAGCGACGAAGCTAAGACGCCATTTGGTAAACATGTGATTGTCCAAAACATACAACGAGCGTTCATAAACTTATCATTTTACAAATCTTATCAACAATAAAGTTATATAATTTGTATAGATCATCACTAATATTAAGATTGTAATTCTTTGTGTATTTGATAATAGAAGATTCAATGATATTTCTCTTGGTAATAGAGTTAGAGTTAACAACTGAGATGGCGTTACTCCAGTCAATACAATGATCATATTTTTAACATGATTAAACAAGGCATTTGATTCTTGTCCCGTTCTTATACTATATTTATGTTGCTTAAGTCTAACAGAAAGATCCTTACCAGTCTGACCAACATAAAATTCATCACGGTTTCCACAAGGAACTTTATAGATGCAACCAAGAGAATTTCCTGGTGAATTCCTGATTAAGATATTCTTTATAGTATTATTGTTGCTAAAGGCAACATTTACATTAAAGGATTTAAGCAACATGGGAAGCAAAGTGAAATTATTATTTAAAGGAAGAACTAAAGATTCTTGGTGTCAATGGGAGGTTTGGGCTCAACTCTATAACATGATTTCTTTGCTAACTTAAGGGATTCATCAATGAAAGATCTAGGGTACTTTAACTTAGATCCAATAGAATATATCTTCTCAAACTCATCATCAATAAACTCTGGACTGCAAATACCTAATGCCCTAAGGAACATAGTTTGAAATGATGACAATTTAACTCTGTTATGTTGAGATGAGTAATAATGGATATATGAGCATACATTGGTGGGTTATCTGTATATGCTGAACTTAAACGTGTTTCCTTGTCTATGGATCATGCAATCTAAAAATGGTAACATACCATTATTACATACCATACACTAAACCCTTACAAATTTGTAAGGGTTTAGTGTATGCCAGTTTGTCAAAACCAGTGGAAGCTAATTGCCCTAAAAGATTCATAAGAGGTATTAACACCTTAGAAAAAGACAAGGATATACATATTACTAAAGCAGATAAGGCTAACACTGTTGTGATTTTAGACAGAAGTAACTATTTATCTAAAATGAATAATCTTCTGAATTATAAAACAACATATTCTAAACTTAGTAAAAATCCCTTAGAAGCAGTTAATTCTCACTTCAATAAAGAAATGAAGTTGTTGTTGAAAGATAACATTTCTCTTATCAAAAGTGTGTCACCTTTGTCCCTTTCATTGCCATATATGTATGGACTTATCAAAACACATAAACAGAATTTTCCAGCAAGACCTATAGTGAGTTCAGTAGGCTCCATCACATATAAATTGTCAAAATGGTTAGTTTCCTTATTAAGCCCTTTAGTGGGTAAGGTATCAAATGCTAATATCATGAAAAATGTAGATTTAGTCAACAAGTTAAACAATATCAATACTAATTTTGATTTCAAACTTGTTCGCTTTAATGTTTCCTCACTTTTCACTAAAGTTCCAGTTGATGACCTTGTAGAATATTTATTTGATGCCTTAGGTGATATTCATTTACCTGTTTCAAAGTCTAATTCCATTGAACTGATAAAATTGTGTATAAAAGACTGTGTATTTCAATTTAATGGAGATTGTTATGCTCAAAAATTTGGTATGGCAATGGGTAACCCTCCTTCACCTATACTAAGTAATCTTTATATGGAATTTTTTTAAACAAAATTACTAAAGAATATCTTACCTTCTAATGCAATTTGGTTTAGGTATGTAGATGATGTTCTTTGTGTTTGGCCAACAAATGAAAATTTACAAATATTTCTCCCCTTACTTAACGACCTAGTAACTTCCATCAAATTTACTGTAGAAAATAAAGATAATGGTATGTTACCATATTTAGATTGCATGATCCATAGACAAGGAAACACGTTTAAGTTTAGCATATACAGAAAACCCACCAATGTATGCTCATATATCCATTATTACTCATCTCAACATGACAGAGTTAAATTATCATCATTTCAATCTATGTTCCTTAGGGCATTAAGTATTTGCAGTCCAGAGTTTATTGATGATGAGTTTGAGAAGATATATTCTACTGGATCTAAGTTAAAGTACCATAGATCTTTTATTGATAAATCCCTTAAGTTAGCAAAGAAATAATTTTATAGAGTTGAGCCCAAACCTCCCATTGACACCAAGAATCTTTTAGTTCTCCCTTTAAATAATAATTTCACTTTGATTCCCATGTTGCTTAAATCCTTTAATATAAATGTTTCCTATAGCAACAATAATACTATAAATAATATCTTAATCAGGAATTCACCAGAAAATTCTCTTAGTTGCATCTATAAAGTTCCTTGTGAAAACCTTGATAAATTTTACGTTGGTCAGACTGGTAAGGATCTTTTTGTTAAACTTAAGCAACATAAATATAGTATAAGAACGGGACAAGAATCAAATGCCTTGTTTAATCATATTAAAAACTATGATCATTGTATTGACTGGAGTAACGCCATCTCAGTTGTTAACTCTAACTCTATTACCAAGAGAAATATCATTGAATCTTCTATTATAAAATACACAAAGAATTATAATCTTAATATTAGTGGTGGTCTGTACAAATTAGATAACTTTATTGTTGATAAGAATTGTAAAATGATAGGTTTATGAACGCTCGTTGTATGTTTTGGACAATCACATGTTTACCAAATGTCGTCCTAGCTTCGTTTCTTCGATGTATATCAACTGACTGTTATATTTCTCTTTTGTGTCTTCCCTCATGATGTGATTATTACACGAAAGTGCACTTGGGAACTTTTCGTGTTTCAGTTTCCCCGTGGACTCGTAGGAATACCTTGATCACGCGAAAAATTGTGATCCTTTCCAATATATATATATAAATATATATATTTTTTTTTTGCTTTTTCGCTGTCTCCCGCGTTTGCGAGGTAGCGCAAGGAAACAGACGAAAGAAATGGCCCAACCCACCCCCATACACATGTACATACATACGTCCACACACGCAAATATACATACCTACACAGCTTTCCATGGTTTACCCCAGACGCTTCACATGCCCTGATTCAATCCACTGACAGCACGTCAACCCCGGTATACAACATCGATCCAATTCACTCTATTCCTTGCCCTCCTTTCACCCTCCTGCATGTTCAGGCCCCGATCACACAAAATCTTTTTCACTCCATCTTTCCAACTCCAATTTGGTCTCCCTCTTCTCCTCGTTCCCTCCACCTCCGACACATATATCCTCTTGGTCAATCTTTCCTCACTCATTCTCTCCATGTGCCCAAACCATTTCAAAACACCCTCTTCTGTTCTCTCAACCACGCTCTTTTTATTTCCACACATCTCTCTTACCCTTACGTTACTTGCTCGATCAAACCACCTCACACCACACATTGTCCTCAAACATCTCATTTCCAGCACATCCATCCTCCTGCGCACAACTCTATCCATAGCCCACGCCTCGCACCATACAACATTGTTGGAACCACTATTCCTTCAAACATACCCATTTTTGCTTTCCGAGATAATGTTCTCGACTTCCACACATTCTTCAAGGCTCCCAGGATTTTCGCCCCCTCCCCCACCCTATGATCCACTTCCGCTTCCATGGTTCCATCCGCTGCCAGATCCACTCCCAGATATCTAAAACACTTTACTTCCTCCAGTTTTTCTCCATTCAAACTTACCTCCCAATTGACTTGACCCTCAACCCTACTGTACCTAATTACCTTGCTCTTATTCACATTTACTCTTAACTTTCTTCCTTCACACACTTTACCAAACTCAGTCACCAGCTTCTGCAGTTTCTCACATGAATCAGCCACCAGCGATGTATCATCAGCGAACAACTGACTCACTTCCCAAGCTCTCTCATCCCCAACAGACTTCATACTTGCCCCTCTTTCCAAAAATCTTTCATTCACCTCCCTAACAACCACATCCATAAACAAATTAAACAACCATGGAGACATCACACACCCCTGCCGCAAACCTACATTCACTGAGAACCACTCACTTTCCTCTCTTCCTACACGTACACATGCCTTACACCCTCGATGAAAACTTTTCACTGCTTCTAACAACTTGCCTCCCACACCATATATTCTTAATACCTTCCACAGAGCATCTCTTTCAACTCTATCATATGCCTTCTCCAGATCCATAAATGCTACAAACAAATCCATTTGCTTTTCTAAGTATTTCTCACATACATTCTTCAAAGCAAACACCTGATCCACACATCCTCTACCACTTCTGAAACCACACTGCTCTTCCCCAATATATATATATATATATATATATATATATATATATATATATATATATATATATATATATATATATATATATATATATATATATATATATATATATATATATATATATATATATATATATATATATATATGTTGAGATGTATAGATATGTATATGTGCTGTGTGCGGACGCGCATGTATACACATGTGTATGTGGGTGGGCTGGGCCACTCCCTCGTCCTCTTCCCCGCGCCACCTCGCCAACGAGGGAGACAGCGACAACGTATAATAAATAAATGAAGAATGAATATATATATATATATATATATATATATATATATATATATATATATATATATATATATATATATATATATATATATATATATATATATATATATATATATATTTTTTTTTTTCTTTTTTTTTTCTTTTTTTTTTGGCTTTGTCGCTGTCTCCCGCGTTTGCGAGGTAGCGCAAGGAAACAGACGAAAGAAATGGCCCAACCCACCCCCATACACATGTATATACATACGTCCACACACGCAAATATACAAACCTACACAGCTTTCCATGGTTTACCCCAGACGCTTCACATGCCTTGATTCAATCCACTGACAGCACGTCAACCCCGGTATACAACATCGCTCCAATTCACTCTGTTCCTTGCCCTCCTTTCACCCTCCTGCAGGTTCAGGCCCCGATCACACAAAATCTTTTTCACTCCATCTTTCCACCTCCAATTTGGTCTCCCTCTTCTCCTCGTTCCCTCCACCTCCGACACATATATCCTCTTGGTCAACCTTTCCTCACTCATTCTCTCCATATGCCCAAACCATTTCAAAACACCCTCTTCTGCTCTCTCAACCACGCTCTTTTTATTTCCACAAATCTCTCTTACCCTTACGTTACTTACTCGATCAAACCACCTCACACCACACATTGTCCTCAAACATCTCATTTCCAGCACATCCATCCTCCTGCGCACAACTCTATCCATAGCCCACGCCTCGCAACCATACAACATTGTTGGAACCACTATTCCTTCAAACATACCCATTTTTGCTTTCCGAGATAATGTTCTCGACTTCCACACATTCTTCAAGGCTCCCAGAATTTTCGCCCCCTCCCCCACCCAATGGATCTGGAGAAGGCATATGATAGAGTTGATAGAGATGCTCTGTGGAAGGTATTAAGAATATATGGTGTGGGAGGCAAGTTGTTAGAAGCAGTGAAAAGTTTTTATCGAGGATGTAAGGCATGTGTACGTGTAGGAAGAGAGGAAAGTGATTGGTTCTCAGTGAATGTAGGTTTGCGGCAGGGGTGTGTGATGTCTCCATGGTTGTTTAATTTGTTTATGGATGGGGTTGTCAGGGAGGTGAATGCAAGAGTTTTGGAAAGAGGGGCAAGTATGAAGTCTGTTGGGGATGAGAGAGCTTGGGAAGTGAGTCAGTTGTTGTTCGCTGATGATACAGCGCTGGTGGCTGATTCATGTGAGAAACTGCAGAAGCTGGTGACTGAGTTTGGTAAAGTGTGTGAAAGAAGAAAGTTAAGAGTAAATGTGAATAAGAGCAAGGTTATTAGGTAAAGTAGGGTTGAGGGTCAAGTCAATTGGGAGGTGAGTTTGAATGGAGAAAAACTGGAGGAAGTGAAGTGTTTTAGATATCTGGGAGTGGATCTGGCAGCGGATGGAACCATGGAAGCGGAAGTGGATATATATATATATATATATATATATATATATATATATATATATATATATATATATATATATATATATATATATATATATATATATATATATATATATATATATATATATATTTATATATATATATATATATATATATATATATATATATATATATATATATATATATATATATACACGGAGGAGCACGTCTTGACAGGTTCTCCTCCAGCTCACTAGTGATCAGATCCTGAACCTGTTGACTCGTATAAATAATCGGCGATGACCACAACTACATGCGCAGTGACACTGCGCGGTGGCCCAGGAACCTGTGACACTACCGAGCATCCTCCTGTTGGCTGGCTTACTACCGAGCACCTTCCTGTTGGCTGGCTGACTCCCGAGCACCCTCCTGTTGGCTGGCTTACTACCGAGCACTCTCCTGTTGGCTGGCTAACTACCGAGCACTCTCCTGTTGGCTGGCTTACTACCGAGCACTCTCCTGTTGGCTGGCTTACTACCGAGCATCCTCCTGTTGGCTGGCTCACTACCGAGCATCCTCCTGTTGGCTGGCTTACTACCGAGCATCCTCCTGTTGGCTGGCTTACTACCGAGCACTCTCCTGTTGGCTGGCTTACTACCGAGCATCCTCCTGTTGGCTGGCTTACTACCGAGCATCCTCCTGTTGGCTGGCTCACTACCGAGCATCCTCCTGTTGGCTGGCTTACTACCGAGCACTCTCCTGTTGGCTGGCTTACTACCGAGCACTCTCCTGTTGGCTGGCTTACTACCGAGCATCCTCCTGTTGGCTGGCTCACTACCGAGCATCCTCCTGTTGGCTGGCTTACTACCGAGCATCCTCCTGTTGGCTGGCTTACTACCGAGCACTCTCCTGTTGGCTGGCTTACTACCGAGCATCCTCCTGTTGGCTGGCTTACTACCGAGCATCCTCCTGTTGGCTGGCTCACTACCGAGCATCCTCCTGTTGGCTGGCTTACTACCGAGCACTCTCCTGTTGGCTGGCTAACTACCGAGCACCCTCCTGTTGACTGGCTTACTACCGAGCATCCTCCTGTTGGCTGGCTTACTACCGAGCATCCTCCTGTTGGCTGGCTGACTCCCGAACACCCTCCTGTTGGCTGGCTCACTACCGAGCACCCTCCTGTTGGCTGGCTTACTCCTGAGCATCCTCCTGTTGGCTGGCTTACAAGGCCTGCTGGAGAGTGGGCAAGTCGGTGCCGCCGAGCTGTGTGAACTGGGAAGAGCAACCACAGCTCCTGGTGGAGGTGGCTGGTGGTCACAGACGCTGGTGGGCTGGCCTCCACCAGGCAAGACGGTCATAGTCGTTATAGAAGACGACATCAACGACAACCCCATGAAACCTGCCGCCAAGACGGTCTACCTCTGGAAGACTCAGAGTGGAGGGTCGGAGGCGCCTCTGGGTCATCTGTCAGCATCCTCGACCGCACCTTCTTCGCCTCCAGCCAAGTCAGGGAAGGAAGAAAGTGAACTAAGCGGGAAACGGCGATCAAATTTAAAGAGGGAAGTCAGCACCACAAGTAAAGCATCCTCCTCGAAGGCTCAGAGTGGGGTGCCTAAATGTGTGTGGATGTAACCAAGATGTGAAGACCCTTACTGGAAAAACAATCACTCTTGGAGTAGAACCTTCAGACACAATTGAAAATGTGAAGGAAAATAGTGAAATTGGAGAAAAATGTAGCTTAGACATTGAAGCTTATTGATACAGTGGTTAAATTGATGAGAATGCCATTGACGTTTGTGTAAATAAATTATACATTTCCTTTTTTCCATAGCCAGAGGTTGAACCATTATGTGACATTCATTTTTTTCATTCATTTCAAGCTAGAAGTTTCAGTTTTCTAAATTGTTTCTTACATTTCTCATATGTATATATATGTATGTGTGTGTGTGTGTATAGGTGCTTATGTATGTGTATGTGTGTGTATGTGTATATGTATATATATATGTATATTATCCCTGGGGATAGGGGTGAAAGAATACTTCCCACGTATTCCTCGCGTGTCGTAGAAAGCGACTAGAGGGGACGGGAGCGGGGGCCCAGAAATCCTCCCCTCCTTGTATTAACTTTCTAAAATGGGAAACAGAAGAAGGAGTCACGCGGGGAGTGCTCATCCTCCTCGAAGGCTCAGAGTGGGGTGCCTAAATGTGTGTGGATGTAACCAAGATGTGAAAAAAGGAGACATAGGTAGTATGTTTGAGCAAAGGAACCTGGATGTTTTGGCTCTGAGTGAAACGAAGCTCAAGGGCAAAGGGGAAGAGTGGTTTGGGAATGTCTGGGGAGTAAAGTCAGGGGTTAGTGAGAGGACAAGAGCAAGGGAAGGAGTAGCAATACTCCTGAAACAGGAGTTGTGGGAGTATGTGATAGAGTGTTAGAAAGTAAATTCTCGATTAATATGGGTAAAACTGAAAGTTGATGGAGAGACGTGGGTGATTATTGGTGCATATGCACCTGGGCATGAGAAGAAAGATCAAGAGAGGCAAGTGTTTTGGGAGCAGCTGAATGAGTGTGTTAGTGGTTTTGATGCACGAGACCGGGTCATAGTGATGGGTGATTTGAATGCAAAGGTGAGTAATGTGGCAGTTGAGGGAATAATTGGTATACATGGGGTGTTCAGTGTTGTAAATGGAAATGGTGAAGAGCTTGTAGATTTATGTGCTGAAAAAGGACTGATGATTGGGAATACCTGGTTTAAAAAGCGAGATATACATAAGTATACTTATGTAAGTAGGAGAGATGGCCAGAGAGCGTTATTGGATTACGTGTTAATTGACAGGCGTGCGAAAGAGAGACTTTTGGATGTTAATGTGCTGAGAGGTCCAACTGGAGGGATGTCTGATCATTATCTTGTGGAGGCTAAGGTGAAGATTTGTATGGGTTTTCAGAAAAGAAGAGTGAATGTTGGGGTGAAGAGGGTGGTGAGAGTAAGTGAGCTTGAGAAGGAGACCTGTGTGAGGAAGTACCAGCAGAGACTGAGTACAGAATGGAAAAAGGTGAGAACAATGGAAGTAAGGGGAGTGGGGGAGGAATGGGATGTATTTAGGGAATCAGTGATGGATTGCGCAAAAGATGCTTGTGGCATGAGAAGAGTGGGAGGTGGGTTGATTAGAAAGGGTAGTGAGTGGTGGGATGAAGAAGTAAGAGTATTAGTAAAAGAGAAGAGAGAGGCATTTGGACGATTTTTGCAGGGAAAAAATGCAATTGAGTGGGAGATGTATAAAAGAAAGAGACAGGAGGTCAAGAGAAAGGTGCAAGAGGTGAAAAAAAGGGCAAATGAGAGTTGGGGTGAGAGAGTATCATTAAATTTTAGGGAGAATAAAAAGATGTTCTGGAAGGAGGTAAATAAAGTGCGTAAGACAAGGGAGCAAATGGGAACTTCGATGAAGGGCGCAAGTGGGGAGATGATAACAAGTAGTGGTGATGTGAGAAGGAGATGGAGTGAGTATTTTGAAGGTTTGTTGAATGTGTTTGATGATAGAGTGGCAGATATAAGGTGTTTTGGTCGAGGTGGTGTGCAAAGTGAGAGGGTTAAGGAAAATGATTTGGTAAACAGAGAAGAGGTCGTGAAAGCTTTGCGGAAGACGAAAGCTGGCAAGGCAGCAGGTTTGGATGGTATTGCAGTGGAATTTATTAAAAAAGGGGGTGACTGTATTGTTGACTGGTTGGTAAGGTTATTTAATGTATGTATGACTCATGGTGAGGTGCCTGAGGATTGGCGGAATGCGTGCATAGTGCCATTGTACAAAGGCAAAGGGGATAAGAGTGAGTGCTCAAATTACAGAGGTATAAGTTTGTTGAGTATTCCTGGTAAATTATATGGAAGGGTATTGATTGAGAGGGTGAAGGCATGTACAGAGCATCAGATTGGGGAAGAGCAGTGTGGTTTCAGAAGTGGTAGAGGATGTGTGGATCAGGTGTTTGCTTTGAAGAATGTATGTGAGAAATACTTAGAAAAGCAAATGGATTTGTATGTAGCATTTATGGATCTGGAGAAGGCATATGATAGAGTTGATAGAGATGCTCTGTGGAAGGTATTAAGAATATATGGTGTGGGAGGAAAGTTGTTAGAAGCAGTGAAAAGTTTTTATCGAGAATGTAAGGCATGTGTACGTGTAGGAAGAGAGGAAAGTGATTGGTTCTCAGTGAATGTAGGTTTGCGGCAGGGGTGTGTGATGTCTCCATGGTTGTTTAATTTGTTTATGGATGGGGTTGTTAGGGAGGTAAATGCAAGAGTTTTGGAAAGAGGGGCAAGTATGAAGTCTGTTGGGGATGAGAGAGCTTGGGAAGTGAGTCAGTTGTTGTTCGCTGATGATACAGCGCTGGTGGCTGATTCATGTGAGAAACTGCAGAAGCTGGTGACTGAGTTTGGAAAAGTGTGTGGAAGAAGAAAGTTAAGAGTAAATGTGAATAAGAGCAAGGTTATTAGGTACAGTAGGGTTGAGGGTCAAGTCAATTGGGAGGTGAGTTTGAATGGAGAAACACTGGAGGAAGTGAAGTGTTTTAGATATCTGGGAGTGGATCTGGCAGCGGATGGAACCATGGAAGCGGAAGTGGATCATAGGGTGGGGGAGGGGGCGAAAATCCTGGGGGCCTTGAAGAATGTGTGGAAGTCGAGAACATTATCTCGGAAAGCAAAAATGGGTATGTTTGAAGGAATAGTGGTTCCAACAATGTTGTATGGTTGCGAGGCGTGGGCTATGGATAGAGTTGTGCGCAGGAGGATGGATGTGCTGGAAATGAGATGTTTGAGGACAATGTGTGGTGTGAGGTGGTTTGATCGAGTGAGTAACGTTAGGGTAAGAGAGATGTGTGGAAATAAAAAGAGCGTGGTTGAGAGAGCAGAAGAGGGTGTTTTGAAGTGGTTTGGGCACATGGAGAGGATGAGTGAGGAAAGATTGACCAAGAGGATATATGTGTCGGAGGTGGAGGGAACAAGGAGAAGAGGGAGACCAAATTGGAGGTGGAAAGATGGAGTGAAAAAGATTTTGTGCGATCGGGGCCTGAGCATGCAGGAGGGTGAAAGGAGGGCAAGGAATAGAGTGAATTGGAGCGATGTGGTATACCGGGGTTGACGTGCTGTCAGTGGATTGAAGCAGGGCATGTGAAGCGTCTGGGTAAACCATGGAAAGCTGTGTAGGTATGTATATTTGCGTGTGTGGACGTATGTATATACATGTGTATGGGGGGGGTTGGGCCATTTTCGTCTGTTTCCTTGCGCTACCTCGCAAACGCGGGAGACAGCGACAAAGTATAATAAAAAAATAATAAATATATATATATATATATATATATATATTTATATATATATATATATATATATATATATATATTCATTATATATATATATATACATGTATATATTTCTTTTCTTTTTTTTTTTTTTTTTGCTTTGTCGCTGTCTCCCGCGCTTGCGAGGCAGCGCAAGGAAACAGACGAAAGAAATGGCCCAACCCACCCCCACACACAATGCACACACACATATGTCCACACACGCAAATATGCATACCTACACAGCTTTCCAGCACATCCATCCTCCTGCGCACAACTCTATCCATAGCCCACGCCTCGCAACCATACAACATTGTTGGAACCACTATTCCTTCAAACATACCCATTTTTGCTTTCCGAGATAATGTTCTCGACTTCCACATATTCTTCAAGGCTCCCAGGATTTTCGCCCCCTCCCCCACCCTATGATCCACTTACGCTTCCATGGTTCCATCCGCTGCCAGATCCACTCCCAGATATCTAAAACACTTTACTTCCTCCAGTTTTTCTCCATTCAAACTTACCTCCCAATTGACTTGACCCTCAACCCTACTGTACCTAATTACCTTGCTCTTATTCACATTCACTCTTAACTTTCTTCCTTCGCACACTTTACCAAACTCAGTCACCAGCTTCTGCAGTTTCTCACATGAATCAGCCACCAGCGCTGTATCATCAGCGAACAACTGACTCACTTCCCAAGCTCTCTCATCCCCAACAGACTTCATACTTGCCCCTCTTTCCAAAAATCTTGCATTCACCTCCCTAACAACCACATCCATAAACAAATTAAACAACCATGGAGACATCACACACCCCTGCCGCAAACCTACATTCACTGAGAACCAATCACTTTCCTCTCTTCCTACACGTACACATGCCTTACACCCTCGATAAAAACTTTTCACTGCTTCTAACAACTTGCCTCCCACACCATATATTCTTAATACCTTCCACAGAGCATCTCTATCAACTCTATCATATGCCTTCTCCAGATCCATAAATGCTACAAACAAATCCATTTGCTTTTCTAAGTATTTCTCACATACATTCTTCAAAGCAAACACCTGATCCACACATCCTCTACCACTTCTGAAACCACACTGCTCTTCCCCAATATATATATATATTCTTTCTTTCAAACTATTCGCCATTTCCCGCATTAGCGAGGTAGCGTTAAGAACAGAGGACTGGGCCTTTGAGGGAATACCCTCACCTGGCCCAATTCTCTGTTCCTTCTTTTGGAAAATTAAAAAAAAAAAAAACGAGAGGGGAGGATTTCCAGCCCCCCGCTCCCTCCCCTTTTAGTCGCCTTCTACGACACGCAGGGAATACGTGGGAAGTACTCTTAATCCCCTATCCCCAGGGATATATATATATATATATATATATATATATATATATATATATATATATATATGTTGAGATGTATATATATATATATATATATATATATATATATATATATATATATATATATATATATATATATATATATATATATATATATATATATATATATATATATATATACATCTCAACATATATATATATATATACATATATATATATATATATATATATATATGTTGAGATGTATAGATATGTATATGTGCTGTGTGCGGACGCGCATGTATACACATGTGTATGTGGGTGGGCTGGGCCACTGTCTCGTCCGCTTCCCAGCGCCACCTCGCCAACGCGGGAGACAGCGACAACGTATAATAAATAAATGAAGAATAAATATATATATATATATATATATATATATATATATATATATATATATATATATATATATATATTTCTCTTTTTTTTTTTTGCTTTGTCGCTGTCTCCCGCGTTTGCGAGGTAGCGCAAGGAAACAGACGAAAGAAATGGCCCAACCCACCCCCATACACATGTATATACATACGTCCACACACGCAAATATACATACCTACACAGCTTTCCATGGTTTACCCCAGACGCTTCACATGCCTTGATTCAATCCACTGACAGCACGTCAACCCCGGTATACAACATCGCTTCAATTCACTCTATTCCTTGCCCTCCTTTCACCCTCCTGCAGGTTCAGGCCCCGATCACACAAAATCTTTTTCACTCCATCTTTCCACCTCCAATTTGGTCTCCCTCTTCTCCTCGTTCCCTTCATCTCCGACACATATATCCTCTTGGTCAATCTTTCCTCACTCATTCTCTCCATGTGCCCAAACCATTTCAAAACACCCTCTTCTGCTCTCTCAACCACGCTCTTTTTATTTCCACACATCTCTCTTACCCTTACGTTACTTACTCGATCAAACCACCTCACACCACACATTGTCCTCAAACATCTCATTTCCAGCACATCCATCCTCCTGCGCACAACTCTATCCATAGCCCACGCCTCGCAACCATACAACATTGTTGGAACCACTATTCCTTCAAACATACCCATTTTTGCTTTCCGAGATAATGTTCTCGACTTCCACACATTCTTCAAGGCTCCCAGAATTTTCGCCCCCTCCCCCACCCTATGGATCTGGAGAAGGCATATGATAGAGTTGATAGAGATGCTCTGTGGAAGGTATTAAGAATATATGGTGTGGGAGGCAAGTTGTTAGAAGCAGTGAAAAGTTTTTATCGAGGATGTAAGGCATGTGTACGTGTAGGAAGAGAGGAAAGTGATTGGTTCTCAGTGAATGTAGGTTTGCGGCAGGGGTGTGTGATGTCTCCATGGTTGTTTAATTTGTTTATGGATGGGGTTGTTAGGGAGATGAATGCAAGAGTTTTGGAAAGAGGGGCAAGTATGAAGTTTGTTGGGGATGAGAGAGCTTGGGAAGTGAGTCAGTTGTTGTTCGCTGATGATACAGCGCTGGTGGCTGATTCATGTGAGAAACTGCAGAAGCTGGTGACTGAGTTTGGTAAAGTGTGTGAAAGAAGAAAGTTAAGAGTAAACGTGAATGAGAGCAAGGTTATTAGGTACAGTAGGGTTGAGGGTCAAGTCAATTGGGAGGTGAGTTTGAATGGAGAAAAACTGGAGGAGGTGAAGTGTTTTAGATATCTGGGAGTGGATCTGGCATCGGATGGAACCATGGAAGCGGAAGTGGATATATACATATATATATATATATATATATATATATATATATATATATATATATATATATATATGTATATATATATATATATATATATATATGTATATATATATATATATATATATATATATATATATATATATATATATATATATGTATATATATATATATATATATATATATATATATATATATATATATATATATATATATATATATATATATATATATATATATATATATATATTCATTATATATATATATATATATATACATGTATATATTTCTTTTCTTTTTTTTCTTTTTGCTTTGTCGCTGTCTCCCGCGCTTGCGAGGCAGCGCAAGGAAATAGACGAAAGAAATGGCCCAACCCACCCCCACACACAATGCACACACACACACGTCCACACACGCAAATATACATACCTACACAGCTTTCCAGCACATCCATCCTCCTGCGCACAACTCTATCCATAGCCCACGCCTCGCAACCATACAACATTGTTGGAACCACTATTCCTTCAAACATACCCATTTTTGCTTTCCGAGATAATGTTTTCGACTTCCACACATTCTTCAAGGCTCCCAGGAATTTCGCCCCCTCCCCCACCCTATGATCCACTTCCGCTTCCATATATATATATATATATATATATATATATATATATATATATATATATATATATATATATATATATATATATATATATATATATATATATATATATATATATATATATATCTTTTTCTTTCAAACTATTCGCCATTTCCTGCATTAGCAAGGTAGCGTTAAGAACAGAGGACTGGGCCTCTGAGGGAATATCCTCACCTGGCCCCCTTCTCTGTTCCTTCTTTTGGAAAATTATAAAAGAAAAACAAGAAGGGAAAGGATCACAATTTAAAGCGTAATCAAGATATTCCTATGAGTCCACGGGGAAAATGAAACACGATAAGTTCCCAAGTGTACTTTCGTGTTATAATCACATCATCAGGGAGACACTAGAAAGAGAGAAATATAACAGTCAGTTGATATACAACAAGGAAACGTAGCTAGGACGCTATTTGGTAAACATGCGATTGTCCAAGACAGACTTATCATGTTTCATTTTCCCCGTGTACTCATTAATGCATTCATATATATATATATATATATATATATATATATATATATATATATATATATATATATATATATATATATATATATATATATATATATATATATATATATATATATAAATATATATTGGAAAGGATCATAACTATGTGCGTAATCAAGATATTCCTATGAGTCCACGGGGAAAATGAAACACGATATGTTCCCAAGTGTACTTTCGTGTTATAACCACATCATCAGGGGAGACACAAGAGAGAGAGAAATATAACAGTCACTTGATATACAACGAAGAAACGTAGCTAGGACGCTATTTGGTAAACATGCGATTGTCCAAGACAGACTTATCATGTTTCATTTTCCCCGTGGACTCATTAATACATACATACATATATATATATATATATATATATATATATATATATATATATATATATATATATATATATATATATATATATATATATATATATATATATATATATATATATATATATATATATATATATATATATATATATATATATATATATATATATATATATATATATATATATATATATATATATATATGTAAAACCCTGGGGATAGGGGAGAAAGAACACTTCTAACGCATTCCTTATGTCTCGTAGAAGCGACTGAAGGGGGCGTTAGTGGGGGGCTGGAAACCCTCCACTCCTTGTATTCTAACTTTCTAAAAGTACCTCGAAACAGATCTACTAAACATTTCGCTTCAAATGAACGAGTGACGTTATTTTCTCCTCCTTAGTTACATACACAGTTTACAGGTTATTCTCTGTGAAACATGTGCAAGTCTGTCTCCTCCTACTCCACTGATCTATGACCTCCTGATCTCTGCTACCATTACAAACAGCCTCGTTAGGTCACAGTTGTCTGCTGATGTTGGAATTCCTCTGTGCAGTTCCTTGTATTTTAAGATTTGACTTTTAGTTGATAAGAATTTGGAGAGGAGTCTACCTAACGGTAACAATGATTCAGAAATATACTATGTAAATATACCTAACCTCTTGTATATGTTTTAGCTTCTTTAATCGGAGAAAAAAAACTTGCTATTAACTCCCGTAAAGACACATTGTAAACACGTCTGATAATAAATGTCAGGGAAATAAGAACCATGACAAAGGCAATGACTCAGATTAATGGCCTTGATGATAAAGACAAAAATGAATCATATGACGACGTGGGACAAACACAAGTTCCTTTGATATGGTTAAAGCAGCTGGTGATTACTTCAAATGATGTTGAGGGAAAACAAAGAGAAAACTATGAGAATAACCTTTATTTTAGTGAGCTATCAAGAATTAATCTTGAATATGATAAACTAATGTCGGAGTTTAGTAAAGCTTGGGCTGAATCTATGATATTTTGTTTGGAAAACGTAGCTGATGGATTCTTCTCTGTTCCTGAAACAATAGGTAAATCATCTTGTCCCAAATGGTGCCGAACAACCCTGTATGAGTAACGACTCTATATGAGTGGCTCATAGAAGACGTCACTGCCTATCCAGCCAAGCCGAGTGGGAGAGCTATAACCAGGAGGCCACACCTGGGAAGGTGTCACCTGGTACGTCCGGCTGGCCGGCGGTGGCAAGATTGGGCTGGAGTCAAGAACAAATACCTAACTAAGGCTGTTTACCCAGGCCACCTGGGGCCCCTGCCTGCCTGCCTGCCCGACCACACCTGGGAAACATAAGGAATAAGCGGAGATGCAGAACCTGCACCACGACAGAGGTGAGCTGTCTCCAGTCGCCATGGTAACTTGAGGAGAGAATGTTCGTGAGCAGTGTTGGGAGGAGACCATATACTGTTCACCAGCCTTACGTATACAAGAGGTGTGGGGGCGGGTCGTCAACACAGCTCAGTAAACAATCAACAGTGGCGGTTATAGGTAGTTAGCTAAGAGTTCAAGTGTAGCACTTAATCACCTGTTGTCACTGTTAGATTCGTGTGGTCCTCGACTAACTGTCACTCGCTGTCGTTGTTAGAGTTGCCAGGTTACGGGCCCTTACCTGTAGACAGTCCGCTGTCTGATCTTGTCTTACAGGTCAAATATTGTCTAGAGACTCGTCAAGTACTTGTCTGGCTCGGTCTCTTATGATAAGGAGTTTGCAATATGTATGCAGGTATGTTTAGCGTTAAACTTTCTGGTTATTGACCGTCCGTTATCTAACCAGAATCTGTACCTTACGGCAAAACACAAGAATCACGATATTTGCAACATGATAACATGTTTGACTTAATGACCATCAGCAGGTAAGGTCATCAAGCCGCACCATACATACGTCAGACAGTAACATCAGTTGTATAACAGGATGTATATATGTGGTTGGATTTAAGGGCTATCAGCTTGTGGTCATGAAGCCAGAATGTGAACCATAAGTTCAACATAAAATGATCATCCAGGTCCAGCAGGTAGCTGGAATTCGTGAGGATTTTTGGAGGGTTTTCGTGTTGTTGTGAGGAAGAGAAAGAGAGAAAGAGATGGAGAGGAGGATGGTAACAAGTCCTGGTGTTTAACCCAAGTGCTCCATTGTCAGTCAAGCCAAATATCCAGAGTAATAGTAAAGTGGGTTAGTTTTGGGGTTTTAGGTTCATCGACCGCCTGAGTCAGTAAGGTCAACAAGTTAGTCATAACCACCACTCAAATATTGTTAAACACCTTCACCTGTTGATGATGGCTGTACGGCCATACACACTCACTAAATATTTGACCCATATACGTAATCCTATCTTTCCTTTTTTCTTTTTTTTACTTTCCGCTCTATCAACTGCTGGGGTCATAACTGTGCTAAACGTCAAACTGTAACCACTATACAAATCATCCTGAACACATTTTCCAGGGGTTCAAGATCATTTTAAGACCATACACGTTCTCACTGCATATATGACCTTGTTCCTACGACCAATGTTGGATTCAAACAGACAGCGACCAATGGAAGGTCAATAGGTCACTAATCCTTCATATGTTCCACTTTAAAGTCACCTAACAATCCTTTCAACGTATTATTGTCTAAATAGTTGGGACAGTGAAATATAGGAAGGTGTACGTTCAAGGAAGACATATGCAATGACAGAATTACGTACAGCGACGACAAGTAGGACAGACAAACCTGAGAAATGGTTGTTAGTGATGGTGTGAACAGTAGTATTATTATTACCACACATCACCAGCACACCTTTGATGTCGCTCCTACACCTTCGTGGCTGCTGCACTCCACACAGGAGCAGGGGATGATGGCACATATCTATGAAGCGAAAAGGTTTTCGATGAGACTGTGCTATTTCTTCCCTTCCCTGGTCGATGATACAGCCTTTCCCCAATGTTACTTGTCATTCCTGGTGTAACGACTTACGGGTTGAGTCCGGTAACACCTTTTCAATAATAGTATGTGAGAGAGTGGAGTGATCAGGATGAACAGCGTGTTCTGCACCTCAACTGATTGATTGTATGATAAGAATATAGAGAATTACACACCATATATATCACTTGCAAGGATCAAGCCAGAGATGAAGCATAGATAACTAGAAGGGTAAAATACCTTTACCTGGGATCAGTAGCACCTGTGGTAATGGACACACCTTTGTAATGCTTGATCACTTACAACTGATCAACTTTAATACGAAAGTCTTAGCTATTGTCCCTCAGGAAAACTTTTTATAAATATTTATAAAACACATATATATGTTAGATATACACTATCTCTAGAATATATCTTTACCTGGGACGTGTAACACTTGTGTGGATAGACACAACTTTGTAATGCATGATCCATTACACGAAATGAACTTCACTAACGAAGAGTTATACAACGCGTCGTTGAAGAACATTAATCAAATACCTATACAGAATTTTTATGTTACATGAAAGATATTTCTTGATAGTAGTAAACACAAGAAATGGTGACGAAAGAAAAGGGATGTAGAGGTAAATATTTTGTTAAAAAATGAATTGCTCCTGCCTTAAACTAGCTCCTTGCAATGGATTTTCTTTTAGATACCCACAGTAAGATATATTGTGTGATTAATCAATATAAATGTTTATGTTTAACTGATCTTTTATTTCTTATAGTATTTTACTGATTCGGGTTTAAGAACCTTGGTCCTGAGCAACCATTATAATGCAACACAATACATATTTACCATAAATAAATCATTTATCACAATAACCATTATGTTTGTACCAGATTCTTTACGTCCTCAATCACGTTTGTTAATATATAAGGAATTTTTCCGCCACATTTCAATACATAACATATATCTACACGTGTGTAAATATATGTATATGTTTTTATAAATTTTTCTTTGGCTTTTATAATCAAGGTGTAAGATATCCGTCTGAAGAAAATACTAGATAATATTATAGGTTATGTGTGTGTGTGTGTGTGTGTATGTGTGTGTGTGTGTGTGTGTGTGTGTGTGTGTGTGTGTGTGTGTGTGTGTGTGTGAGTGCACACAGGAGTGAAAACATATTTTACACTTACAAGGTTAAAAGACGGGGCAACACGAGTGTACAAATCCTTCCTCAAAAGACTCACGTGATAATGATTAAAGTAGTACACACACACACACACACAACACACACACACACACACACACACACACACACACACACAGAGCGGCGCCTTCAATTTTTGATGTAGATTGATTTCCTATCTTAGTTTCGTCTACGGAATTCTACATCTTCAGTTCAGCACACCATTGTGGTAATGAAGGGAAAGTCACCACATTTACAAGCCGAGTGCACGTAGCTTATCCCACCTCGTTAGAGAGAAAACTTACCTGTATTTGAATTAATGAACGGGAACAGAGAAGACAAAATTTTATTACACATTTATTATACAACTATATAATTTATATTATATACATTACCACATTTCCTGCACTTTCCATCACAAATTTGCTGAGGTCATAACCTTGTAATTACCATTACCTTACAACCTTAAGGATGGTGGTCTACAACACCTCTAGATTGATGGAGAAAACGAAAAGTTTCGTTTTACTATTAAGACCACAGAAATGCGGTAATTCCACTTCACTACCACTAACTACTAGTTATTTTACTTGTTGATTTTCACGGCTAAGATTTTCATCCTCTGAGCGAAGCCATACAATAATCGTCCTTATCTACTCTGAGCATTGGATAGCCTCCTGATGATCAAGATTGCTGTTTTGGTTGTCCGTTTCCCTTGTTACTGCTGCGCCTCACTGCACACCTTACATGAGTGCCTTCCACAGTATTAGGGACAGCTGCTGGGCCTCACTGTAGCTACTTCTGGGACGGTTGCCAATCTTCCTCGTATTCCCTCATGACCACAGCGCCAAACCGACTCCCGCCATCAGGCCGAAACGCACAAACATTTCTGACAAAATTGAGACAACCGCTTTCGCGTCAGTTTTGACACCAAGTGAATTTATACGACAATTACGTTCAAGATGCTTGGTTTTTCGTTCATGGATTGAACAGAAGCAACCAACGATGGTTGCTACTGCCCAATCCATGAAGTCCCCCCCACCACGGAAAGGTAACCAAGCTTCGGGGGGGATGGGTGTTTACCCTGACGCCAACGGAGAAACTCAATATTAGTGCAGAGATCTTTTCCTCGGTAAAGAAAGTGTAGCCGGACTCCGCCCTCATGAGGTTACTGCACGACAGCAAAGATCACCCTTTGGTAGGCTGTGCTATAGGCAGCACAGCTCCGTCAAAGATCTCACTCCATAAGTGAACTTATATAGATTCTTTTTTTAACATTTTGTCTTGTCTATAAGGAACTCATCAGTTCTTCTCCAGTGAAAGCAAAAAATCATCGAGAAATTCATTTGCTTCCTCAATATCAGGATCTTGTGGCTCTGTGTGGGGGACGGGGCTGGTGGGCTGTGTGTCTGGCTGTGTCTGGAGAGCGGGGCTGGTGGTCTCTGTGACTGGCTCTGTCTGGGGAGCGGGGCTGGTGGTCTCTGTGACTGGCTCTGTCTGGGGAGCGGGGCTGGTGGTCTCTGTGACTGGCTGTGTCTGGAGATCAGGGGAAGTCTTGGGTATAAATTTCAATATACTGTGAGCGATATCGTCTCTCAACCGATTCCTCTCGATCTTCTCTTGCACGGCCTTCATGATACGTTTGGGCGGCTTTCTCCATTTTCTTTGCATTTCAGTTGGTGATCCTGCGCCATCGAGCCACATGATACCAGAATAGTATCGTTCCTGTTTCCCAACGGGTCCAATCTTGGTGTCACACATGATGCCGAGTGAACCCAAATGGCGGCCGATGTTTACGTTGGAAGCCACGGGCTCGTTATGTATCTTGCAGTAACTTTCATACCGTTGCTGCAGCTCTTTCCTGCTGATAAGGTACCGCTTCATAGTAATAGTCTTTCCCTTCATTTGAACGAAGGTATTCATGAAACTAACAAAGGAAGCCTTTCCTTTGTAATCCCGTTTGTAGTAACAGAAAGCCATTGAAGACGTGGATTGGGTCAGGCGAAGTTACACAGACTAACAAGATAGTCCTCTAATCAATGGTCCTGTATCAGCACTGAACTCGAAATACGTCAGAACGACAATTTCAACCCAGGGCTGGAGGGCCAGTTGATGATATTCTCACGTCTTGCTCAACCAAGTAACCTCGGTTAGACCTTGTTTATATTTAAATATAGTAAAGTTAATATAGTGAAGCTTGATGATTCTATTTATATGTAAGTTGCAATGTAGTTTGAATATATATATATATATATATATATATATATATATATATATATATATATATATATATATATATATATATATATATATATATATATATATATATATATATATATATATATATATTTTCAATAATGGATGGAACTTGGCTCCTAAGGTGATTTTGTTGTTGGAGTGGGACCTCCAGCCATTCTGTCCACCTTTTCCCTTTCTAGACATGTGGTGGTGCATTGGGTAGTGTGGCAACCTTCGTCTTCATCTTTTTGGGTGCAGGCTTGCAAACCTCGTGGAGTAGTTGTGGGGTTTGCTTCTTTGCTGCACCCGACATAGCCATCTGGGTGTAGCTATCTACCCGGGCTGGTGGGTCAGCCAGCATAGCTACACGCTCACTCGGTACCTGGGCTGGTGGACGAGCAGCCTTCCTTTCTTCCATGGCTACAGTCTGCCTAACGACCTGGGGTTGTGGAGCAGCCATCCTTACTACCACCCAGGTTGGTTGGGCAGCCTTCTTTCGTTTCTTTGCTACACCCTTCTGGTTGGGCTGGTTGGGCAACCTTCTTTTTCCTCTTCTTCGATACAACCTGCCAACCGAATTCGTCTGCTGGTGGGTCCGTTTCTTTCATGGATACAACCTCTGTAGCCACTTGGGCTGGCCGGTCAACCTTCGGTTGTAGGTAAAAGTATATATATAGAATAATGTGGTTATCATCAGCAGCCAGAGGCCATTCCTCCCTCCTTGCCTGCAGAGTTCTTGATTTTCTGGAAAGTTCTACGAGATTCTGGTAAGATAAATACCATTGAGAGGACGTTGTTAGGGGACAGTCAGGTTCAGTTTAGAGTTGGTTGTGGGATGGTTCTTTTACTGTGTCGTATCAGCCAGATGGGTATTTCTTTTCACAGTTTTCGTTAAAGTTTGTTTTCTAGAAGCATAATCTAGAGCACTATTTTCCATATGTTTATCATTTTTCTTGTTATAGTTTCATTATAATCATTAGTTTTGTTATTGTTGACTTTCAGATATTTGATGTTATGTTTGTGATTCCCGTGGAAGCGTCTGACATCTTGCTAGAAGACTTTCTGGTCACAATATTTCTGCACTGGGGAGTTGATCGTATTCTTTTATTGCAGGTTTTGTTATTATCTTGCTTTACATTAAGGTCTACTGGAGGTTTTCCCAATGCTGGTTGAACATATGTCCAGCAACAGGAGATGGCGTAAGATACAGTATTGATGAAACTTATCTATCTATATACCTATCTAAATATCGCTCTATCAATCTATCAATCTAACTATCTATCTATCTATATATCTATCTTTATCTGAAAGTCAACAATGATAGAATCATTGATATATGAAGTATAACAACGTCCTCTCAATGGCAATTATCTCACCAGAATCTTCTAGAACCTTCCAGAAAACTATGAACTCTGCAGGCAAGGAGGGAGGAATGGTCTCTGGCTATTGATAAAACCATATTATTCCATATATATGTTTATATATACATATTTATGTATATATATGAATGTATATATAACGTACAGAATAATGCGGCCATCATCAGTATCGAAGAAAACTGAAAAGATGAGGTCCCACCGAGATTCGAACTCGGATTGCTGGATCCAAAGTCCAGAGTGCTAACCCTTACACCATGGGACCTGATAAGAAAAGATGTGATTTCATCTAAATGTTTTACATATAATCAACCAGAGGCCATTCCTCCCTCCCTGCCTGCAGGGTTCAAGGTTTTCTAGAAGGTTCTCGAAGATTCTGGTAAGATCATTACCTTTGAGAGGTCGTCGTTAGATGACAGTCAGGTTCACTCTATGGTTGGTGTTTGTAGTTGGTTGTCCGAGGATGTTGTTATACTTGATCAATTTTGTAATTGTTGACTTTCAGGTAGGAAGTACTCATTTACGATGCATCCTTGTACTCACAACAACCTTATGAGTCACTTCAAGATTTATCTTCACTACAACTTTATCTTCACTACACCATTAAGGTTGAAGTCAATGGTCACATTCACTACAATCTCAACACGACTGGTCTTATACCTAACCCATATTATCACTACATCCATGTACATGTATTTCTTGCAGAATAACGCAGATATCAATGATTTCTGTGAAAGTTGACATATACAGCCTTACGTATCTATCGATCTATCTAATACCTGTTTTTACCTATCTATCTATCTATCTATCTATCTTTCTAAATCAGAAAGTCAACAACAATATCATTAATGATACGTATAACTACGTCCTCTCAATGGCAGTTCCTACCCAGAATCTTCGAGAACCTTCTAGAAAACCTTGAACCCTGCAGGCAGGGAGGGAGGAATGGCCTCTGGTTGATTATATGTAAAACATTTAGATGAAATCACATCTTTTCTTATCAGGTCCCATGGTGTAAGGGTTAGCACTCTGGACTCTAATCCAGCAATCCGAGTTCGAATCTCGTTGGGACCTCACCTTTTCAGTTTTCTTAGAAACTGATGATGGAACTGAGCCATATAGTTGACCTTCGATGGACATATATTTCTTACGGCCCACCATTTTATTTAAGTATGAAGATCTCACGGCAGAGAGGAAACGTGTGATATTCAAAATCAAAAGCCGCAATTGCCCTCATGGTAATGGTCGACATGTTTGCAGACAGATGACACAGACATGTGAGAAGTTAGACAAATATGGACGTTCCTGGTTGCTGTATAGCCTAGGTTTATTATCACTTGTAATGAAGGAGAAATGTTGCACATTATTCCACACCTTTTTATTTAGGCTAGGTTAGGCTAGGATGACTAGGGTCCATAACGTAACAGAGCTGGGAAATGCATCATATCGGATCTGTATTTGTGCAAAATGGCGCAAGTTTGTGGAAGTGATTTACGCAATGCCGGAGAGAATCCACCTCCACCAGAAATAATGTCTCAGACCATACAATATCTGCTGTTGGACGAGCAGGGGACATTAGACCAATATATTCCTGTAGTTTACTGCTCTTCCCAAACACGCAGCAAGACATTCGTAAAAGCGTTAAACTGAACTTTTCCATCGGTTTTCATATCTTTAATTACTTACACCAGTTCCAACAGATGGAAAAAATCATTTGAAAAATCAGAAATTATTTGCCTATAAAAAGCATTTTGATCGATCGTACCAAATATTCAATTATTTCTGTACCCGACAAAATATTCAGTCACTCCTATATCCGACATTTTTCCTGCTGGCTGGTGCCGTTAAAGTCATATGGTAATTTACCGCAATTAGATTATAGATATATTCATCTATATGGAATGGCTCAGCGTGAAGAAACATATATATTTTCACTAAATCCTCCTCTTCACTACACTCCCATCTTCACTACATAGTTCTAACACAACATCTTGACTACACCATTGTATGACCACATTATCATATCATTGTGTTCTTATCTTCACCACAGCCTCGGCAAAATTGATGTTTTCTTTACACATCAGGGTAGATGGCCATCTTTATGATGACAGAGAACACACATAACATATTAAACCACTTATCTTTAGTCACTTTAATCTAATTTCTGCTGATAAAAACGAATTATAATGACAATCCTTGTGTTCTGTGACGGGACATTGTACGGGTGAAGGAACTGTTGTCAGGCACATGTATTAAACTATTGAGAAATAAACTTAACTGTATTAAAGTATTGACTTCACTATATTAGACTTCTCTATATTAAGCTATGCTAGGATATGATCAGTTCCCAGGTTATATAAGGCGGGAGCCGGGACCGAGAGCATCATTTGAGCTGTGACCTCTGTCGAGTGAACATCTCTGCTCCGCCTTGCAAGCTCCCTCAACCTTTCCTCGAACACTTCAATATAATAATGTTCACCAAGGAAGTAGGACGATCCTCCTTTGTCCAGGAGATGGAATTTGAATATGTCCATGTATTTGACATGGGCTATGGCTGTGTGGACATGGAAGTGGAATACCCAGACGTGGAAGTGATGGATGGAGTGGAATTTGGCTGTGTGGATATGGAGGTGGAATACCCAGACGTTGAAGAGATGGATGGAGTGGAATTGGTGGAATACCCGGACGTGGAAGTCATGGATGGAGTGGAATTTGGCTGTATGGATATGGAGGTGGAATACCCAGAAGTGGAATTGGAGGAAATGGAATATGGGTGAAGCTGGTATGAACGCCATATGGATTTGGTGAAGGTTGACCTCGTAATGTGTTGACGTAAAATAGGTCAACCACTGTGACCATGTGGCGGGGAGGGCCACATCCACCAACCACGAAGCGAGCCCCACCACGGAGAAGTATCCTGGCTGCATCCACGTACGAGAACCACCGCGGGATTGCCGTCATCCAGTAACCCTGCTATGCCTCCTACAAGAAGGCACTTCTTGCCGACGTGACACCACTTTCCGTCAACGGTCGCTGTGCAAAAGTGAAACCTCACCGTCCCACTGATGCTGGCCA
The DNA here is from genome assembly GCF_036320965.1 of Panulirus ornatus. Taxonomy (NCBI): domain Eukaryota; kingdom Metazoa; phylum Arthropoda; class Malacostraca; order Decapoda; family Palinuridae; genus Panulirus; species Panulirus ornatus. The sequence continues at coordinate 8,446,754 of NC_092293.1, forward strand.
AGTGACCTCGCCCACTCAAGTGGCACTGCAGCCCACACGCCCTACCAGACCCACCATCCATGAGGAAATGCAGCCCACCCCACTTGTCAGGCCCACCTTCAGGGAGACATGGCAGGTCTCAAGACCTGTCAGGCCCACTATTCAAGACCGACTTGGTCCCCCAACACATGTCAGGCCCAGCGTTCTAGACCGACTGGGACCAATAACACATGACATGTCCTACGTTACAGACCGACTGCACTCCGCACCACGTACGGGCGTTAAAAGGCGTGTCGAGATGACACACGCTCCCCGTGCCAAAAGATTCAGTTGGTGAGGAACCGGAGTTCTTTCTTCCTGCTGGTGCTGCAGGAGAACACGGCCCTAGAGTGGACACTGGAGGTGTGTTTGTGTTTGTGTTTGGGTTATCACTGAGGAACCAACACCAAGACAACTTTAGTTTCGCCCCGCCAAGGATTACGTTAATCTAGCGGAAGTCTGGCTTTCTCCCAGTAGTGGATGGCACATAATATCTACATAGGGACGTTGAAAAACAAAGAAAGAAAAAAAATGGGAACATTATCCCGCCCAAAAAAAATACATAGATTTACGGGGATAATTTCCTTCGTCTTCAAAGAAAAAATGAAACTCTTCCGACGCTACCGTGCCTTCCATAAAGCAACCCTCAAAGAAATCACTTTCTACACAATGCGCAAGGATTCGGTTAGCCAATCTTCATATGGCTGGGGCTATTCTTCCCTCTGATTGATTCATTTTTCAAGATTAAGGAAAGTTATAATAAAAATATTGTATTGAGTTTCTCCGTTGGCGTCAGGGTAAACACCCATCCCCCCCGAAGCTTGGTTACCTTTCCGTGGTGGGGGGGACTTCATGGATTGGGCAGTAGCAACCATCGTTGGTTGCTTCTGTTCAATCCATGAACGAAAAACCAAGCATCTTGAGCGTAATTGTCGTATAAATTCACTTGGTGTCAAAACTGACGCGAAAGCGGTTGTCTCAATTTTGTCAGAAATGTTTGTGCGTCTCGGCCTGATGGCGGGAGTCGGTTTGGCGCTGTGGTCATGAGGGAATACGAGGAAGATTGGCAACCGTCCCAGAAGTAGCTACAGTGAGGCCCAGCAGCTGTCCCTAATACTGTGGAAGGCACTCATGTAAGGTGTGCAGTGAGGCGCACCAGTAACAAGGGAAACGGACAACCAAAACAGCAACCTTGATCATCAGGAGGCTATGCAATGCTCAGAGTAGATAAGGACGATTATTGTATGGCTTCGCTCAGAGGATGAAAATCTTAGTATACAAGCTAGGCTTTTAAAGTGTTTCAAATCTATGGAGAATAAACAAAAATCTATGAAATTATTTCTTATAATATAGTAACCTGTAATGAGGTTAGTGATTTTGTATATTTTATGCAACCTACGTTAACAAAGTTGATCAGGGAATTGGCCAGATATATATATATATATATCATCTTGGTGTATGGGAAGGCCATATGGGAGACGGAGAGAGAGGCAGGAGCAGGAGAGAAATGATCAAACCTTCCCGCTTGTTCATAGTTGCTGCCTGAAATTTGTCTTCTGATAGTTCTACAGTTTTTGTTTGTGTTTGTTATACTAATTATTAACATAAGAAAATTGTAATATAATGATTAAAGAAAATTATAGTAATTATAATTTAGAATTGTTATAGGTCAAGATTTGTACGTGAAGCGGAAGACCAAAATATGGTACGGGTCAGCCATTCGTGAGTGTAAGCGACACCTATTGATAGTTACTGGCTTTAATTTATGATCATTTATGATATCTATTTTTTACTTTTGTGTTAGCTGTTTTAAGTATTTGTTTTGTTTGCAGACTAAAACTTCTCTTATATGTTATTGTTTCTTGGGAAATTCTAGTTAATCGAGACGTTCATAAAGAATTATTTTTGGTCAGTTTGTTTTGTTTGAACAGACATGCATGGTGGTAAGGGACAGAATAAAAGTTACGGTTTGTTTATATTTGTTATTATTGATTAGTACTTTTCTTTTCATTTCTAACATTAGCTGTTTAAAGTGTTTGTGTTGTATTTAGACAAAGTTCATTTTCAAATCTTATTGATTACCACATGAAAGCTAGGCTCTATAAGTGTCAAGTAAACAATATGTGATATTTTGAGTTAAGTCGAGGTGCTATTTACCACTGGCGTTTAGATATTTGGGACCCTTGGGGATAGATTTGCCAAGATTATCACGGCCAAATTGACTGGATGGCAACCTAGGAGCTAGGCAGAATTGGATATCATAAAAACCCTAAACAGTCGGTGGTTCCTGGGGCCTACCCTCCATCCTCTTGTAACTACGCTGCTGATTACCATTTTGTTCTTTATATTTTTCAGATGAACAAGACACTTCTGCATCTCTGTAAAGTTAAGGACTCATTGAAATTAATTCTTCAGATATTATCTGCAGTAAAAGGTAAAGCTGACAAGTTACTTTGCTCTTCTTCATAATGGGTCTCCCCTGATGTTTTCAATTAATGTTTAGCCTACCTAAATTTTCCAGTCGTACTTATATATTTATGTGTTGTTTCCAAACGGTAATTTGAATGGAATGACCTTATATATTTGTGTGTTGTTTCCAAACTGTAATTTGAAAGGAATGGCCTCGCTGAGCCCCAAGATGACCCTGTTTAAGAGAATACTCTTATTGTGAAGTAACATTGTCGTACAAGATGTAAAACAATTCCAAAGCTTTTTTCTTTTCTCATGTTGCCACGTTGTTTAAAGTATTTAGTTGAGCTATTTGTTTTTCATTGAAACTGCATGAAATATTTATTTGTGTGGAACTATCATTATTCCAATGATAATTTTATTTCATGGATTTTCCATGTTTTATGCTGATATCTATCTTCTTGTGTTTAATTACTTAATTCTGGTACCAGTTTTCACAACGCATTTTGTACTTTTGATTCTTATATTTAGATTCCAGTTTATTCTTGCATTATGGCTTCACCAGTCTAGCGACAACAAAATTGGCTGTAATATTACTAATCCATGTAAACTGTTTCATTGTTTATCTTTGCTATGTACTGTACACCTCCAGTTGCCTTTTTTTTGTACCTTGCATCAAACCAATAATTTTCATATGTATTCCTCTCAGTGTTATTGTTTACCAGTAAATTAGTTTATGTACATGTTTGCAGTCAGTTTTGTGTTTAAGGTTATTATATTTTTATCCTGGACATTTTAGTGTTGTGTTTTCCATATGTTATCTTCAGCTTCTATGTTAGAGGCTATTTTTGTTTCTTATTTGATATATTATATATGGAGAGTCTTCCTACGATCATAACATTATGTTTGTATTAAACCATGTTCACAGCTCCCTTATCGACTGCCACTGTGGTGTTGTGTGTTTTAGTTATCAGTTTTGTTTCTTGAATTAGACCATGGTTGGGATATTGATTTAATGCCATATTTCTACTCCTTGTATATTTCGACATGAAGGATATTATATGGGAAATCTATACTGCCATAACCTTAACAACAATATTGTTTTCCTTTAGTAAGCTTAACAATATTATTTTTCCTTTAATGAGCTTAGCAATATCTTTTTCCCATTGGTGTGATTGACAATATTTTTTTCCCTTTACCATTGCTCTTACTACGTCTCTTCAGAAAACTAGTATAAAAATGGTATTTTCACTTTCAAAGTAATGTAATGACATAACGACTAAAAGATCTGATAACATACCAACCTCTTTAAAGCTAACAGGTGATCAATTTGAGACCTCTCATTCACTGGTGTAAAGTTAATTTTTGTGCAGTGTGTTGTTTAAGGTTATACTCAGGCATCTGAAGAATTCACACATATGTGTTAACTACAGGGAGATAATGGCCAGGTCATCTAACTACTAATTTCAGCTTATGACATGTGTTCATAGTGCCAATTATATCAAAAAGCACAACTACAATTTATGCTTTAACTGCAGTCATTGGTATCACCTCCACTGTACATCACTGTCATCCACTGGAGACTACTCAGAACACTGGACGTACAGCAACCATTCAGAAATAACTTACAAAACTCCGTCACAAACACCTTCACCTCGAGCACAAATTTCCAATAAACAGCATTACAGAATGTGCATTTTCAGTCTTCACAAATAGATCATTCTACGCCACAGAACTGCAATGACAAACTAAAGATTTTGCAATTCGGTGCTAGTAATGATAAGAACAAATACACAGAAATTCACAGCTAATTAAGAGAATGCAGTATCCTTGTAGCACTCATCTAAGAAGCTAGTCTCACATCCAGATCTCACAGCTGTAAGAAATAACAGACAAGGAGTAGGTACTCATAACACTTATTCACCAAACCATAATTTTCTCCACAACTGACACCATACAACAGCTCACAGACAACAACAATATCCTATAAACACAGTACTAGGTGCAAGATAATCAACATCTGCATACCTCCTCACTCTACATACCCCATAAGATACACTACCCAACAGCAGAACCTCGGTAAGATGCTCCCATTATTAAAGATTTGAATGTCCACTTTGTTCAGCATTCACACTTATGATCTCTGAGGTGAATCTCTTCAACTGTAACTTCTCAGTATACTTAACCTATGCAACCAACCAACCAACCAGACTCCCAGTCCACCACCTCCTGCAGCTAACTTTGTGAAACAACATTCTGCTCACACCAGCATTACAGGGAAGGATGCTACGGCAACCATCCTCTGACCACTTACCCATCCTGAGCACACTCCATCCAGCTCACCCAGTCAATACAAAAGACAGCTACCTGGGTCAGAGGAGTGCAACGTGACGACCACCTGAGTGCTGGATCACTAAACAGGCGTCACTAACCCTCCAGATACCCAGGCGGTTAGTACTGGTAATATACCTCCCTGGTTGTTAGCTTCCTACAAACTACTACCTACTCCCATAAATTACACACATCGTAAAGTAAAGAAACCACCTTACACATAACCACTCACCATTGATAGAAATCAGAGATCAAATCAATATTCTTAAATAAAACTATCATTAACCTAATCATATAGAGGCAAACAGATAACTGGCACTCCTTCATCAACACAGTGAACCGAAAGACCCACATCACCACTCGTCTCACCAGTCCTCACTCATGAAGCACACCTGACTCATCACAGTAAAATCCATTGTCCCAAAGAACTTACAAGCATACTCATGAGACACTTCTCAAAAATTACCCACAAACCAATCTCGCTTTAAAAAGGAAAGTTGTGAAAAATCTACCCAAAATCCATTCAGAGACAATCGCCCACGTACCCATCACTCCCACTGATACACACAGTGCCTTTAAAATCTTAGGGAACTTTCCTCCTACAGACCCTAATAATGTAACAGACTTTCACATGAAACACTATGGTCCATTTGCTAATGGGTTTGGAAGCCTCTCACCAACATGCTCTTGAACTGGCCCAAATGCAGCAGTCACACAACCAGTCTTCCACCACCTAAAACAGTGTTCCTGGACAGAAGTCCCACAGACTTTACATATGTAATGAAAATAGATAATTAAGGTTTGTCGTAGTCATTGATTATGTTAAAATTTCAAGTTTTCTGAGTCTATTTAGCTAAATTTTGTGAGTCTATTTAGCGTATGTGAGCACATTAAAAAAAATGGGTAGTAAGGATAACAATCTGATCTCAACAGGAAATATGTAAACATTGTGTTAGGGATGAATGTTTCACAATCAAAGGTTCAGCTAAGGATTTAAAAACTTCCATTAGTTTCTTATATATTAGATGTCCTCGCTGCTCTGATATCTAGAAACTGTACCTTTGATAGAGGTTATATTTTAACATCCTTTCAGTTCTATGTAGCCCTTAAACTTGCACCTTTAAAATGCATTTTTGTTGCTTAATATTCTGTTTGGTGACTTTCTAAGGCATATTTGAAGGCAAGTCTGCCTCCACATTGATGGATCTATTAGGTCTTGCAGAACAAAAGATGCTGCTGTCCTCAAGGCAAATGACCTGTAAGTAGAGAAGGTCAAGAATCATTGTTTAAGCTTGTATTTAAGAGAATTGATATGATATACAGTTTGTTGTGCAACTATGTAGCTATTTTCCTGACAGTGGAAAGTATAATCGGTTTATTTTTCAGAAATCAGTTTGATGAACCCTGCCCTAAGCCCTTGCTTGCTTAATTCAAAATGAAGCGCATTAAGATGTTGCAGCAAATAATGGAGAAGGCTTACACGCACTTAAGCATACAGATGCTTGACTAGGAAGCATCATAATTTCTAGAAACTGCCAATCCCTCCTCAGAAAAGTCAGCAGACCCTGCAGTCTCAGCCATCTTGTTCAGACCAACAACCCAACTATTCCAAGGTCAAACATAAATGAAACTTTTCTCTGTAATGTGAAAATTCCTGCAGCAATGTAGAACTTTCAGAGCTATGTTGTATATGTTCGTGGTAAAGGCTACTTTAAAATGTCATACATGTTGTAGGGGTTTCATATGATGAATCTTTTTTCATGTTCAAAGAAGTAAGTGGTTCTTAAAGTAGTGAAGGAGCCCTTTTTTTCGGCTTCTTTGAGAAAAAAGACTTGTCTGCTACTGCTGGCATCATGCCACGCCTGTTTTATGCTGAACTATCATAACATTGTCATATTGACAGAGTAATATGGAGGCTTTAAATACTATGATTTACTTGCACACATACGGGAATCACTAGCAGGGCGCAGCTGGCTATCTAGTGGTGTGCTCACCACCCAACAGTACCAAATAATTTCCTGTCAAGTGGGAAAATGAAACTCTGATCTAACATTTCTCACAGAAACTGAAAACAAGGTGTAGGGAAATGGAATGACAGTGGTCAAAGATAAGAGAAAATGAATTATACTGTAGCATGACAGGCATGAAAGAGCTGGTCTTCAGAAGAGTTAAAACAGAGATTTTATCACGAATACAATATAAATCTTAAAGTAGAGCTTACAAAAATCCTATAAAGCAACTTGCAATAAGTGTGATCTTAGAGCACATAATAATCACAATCCAACCAGGTGTAGCTCTCAAAAACCAATGAGGTAGCAAAGTTGAATAACAATACAAAGGCTAACTGAACAATGTGCAAAGGTGAATAAAAATAATATTCATGTATAGGATTTTTGTAAGCTCTACAGTAAATTTGATGGAAGGTACTAAATTGTTAAGTAAGGGGAGAAATATTTGTAAATTTTCATTTGTTCGTCAAACACAAAGAACATCATCTACATACCTAAACCAAATTGCATTAGAAGGTAAGATATCCTTTAGTAATTTTGTTTCAGAAAATTCCATATAAAGATTACTTAGTACAGGTCAAAGAGGGTTACCCATTGCCATACCAAATTTTTGAGCATAATAATCTCCATTGAATTGAAATACACAGTCTTTTATACACAATTTTATCAGTTCAATGAAATTTGACCTTGAAGCAGGTAAATGAATATCATCCAAGACATCAAATAGATATTCTAAAAGGTCATCAACTGGAACTTTAGTGGAAAGTGAGGAAACATCAAAGCTAACTAGTTTAAAATCAAAATTAACATTGATATTGTTTAGCTTGTTGACTAAATCTACATTGTTCATGATATTAGAATTTGATACCTTACCCACTAAAGGGCTTAATAAAGAAACTAACTATTTTGACAATTCATATGTGATGGAGCCTACTGAACTCACTATAGGTCTTGCTGGAAAATTCTGTTTATGTGTTTTGATAAGTCCATACATATATGGCAATGAATAGGACAAAGATGACAAACTTTTGATAAGAGAGATGTTACCTTTCAACAACAACTTCATTTCTTTATTGAAATGAGAATTAACTGCTTCTAAGGGAGTTTTACTAAGTTTAGAATATGTTGTGTCATCATTTAAAAGATCATTCATTTTAGATAAATAGTTACTTTTGTCTAAAATCACAACAGAGTTAGACTTATCTGCTTTAGTAATATGTATATCCTTGTTTTTCTTTAAGGTGTTAATAGCTCTTATGAATCTTTTAGGGCAATTAGCTTCCACTGGTTTTGACAAACTGGCATACACTAAACCCTTACAGATATTAATTTCATCATTACTTAAATTACTGTATTTTTCTAAATTACAAAAAGACTTTGTGACATCAACACAGCTGGCTTCCCTGTCAGCGCACACAAAACAAACCATAGCCTAATGCACACAAGGAATCTTTATCTAGTTTATTAGACAGGTTTACCACAAAAGATGGGTTTGTGTTCTTGGTCCAGTCGCTGTTTTCAATAAGATGGTCCAACTTACAATTTAGTGACACTTGTAGCCTATTGCATTCTTTCCTTAATTTATCATAGCAATAGTCCAACATCCGGTTCTTCCAGTGTGTCGGTATTGCCATTTGAAAGGCACGTTTCTTCTCTCTTGAAATGCGAAAAGCCTCCTCCATTTCAAGTTTCTTTAATTCAATGTTTTTATTTAAAATAATATTTTGGAATTGGTCAAATCGTCGACCAGACAGCTGAAACAAACGTTGAGGTAGGACAGATCTTGGCATCATTTGTTCATCAGGGCATTTCCTAAGGAATCCAAATCGTAACTTCAGTTGGTAAGCCTTGATTAGCGATTTGGAGAAAGCAGTAACGAAAGGAGAAAGTCCAGGACAGCTTGTAGAGAAAAAATAGAAGAGCCGTGTGGAATCCATGTTGGAAAGGATCACAGTTTTGCGCGTCATCAAGATATTCCTATGAGTCCACGGGGAAAATGAAACACGATAAGCTTCCAAGTGCACTTTCGTGTATTAATCACATCATCAGGGGAGACACAAGAGAGAAATATGTCAGTTGATATACATCGAAGAGACGAAGCTAAGAGCCATTTGGTAAACATGTGATTGTCCAAAACATACAACGAGCGTTCATAAACGTATCATTTTACAAATTTTATCAACAATAAAGTTATCTAATTTGTATGGACCATCACTAATATTAAGATTACAATTCTTTGTGTACTTAATAATAGAAGATTCAATGATATTCCTCTTGGTAATAGAGTTAGAGTTAATAACTGAGATGGCGTTACTCCAGTTAACACAATGGTCATAGTTATTAACGTGATTTAACAAGGCAGATAAGTCTAACTCTGTTGTGATTTTAGACAAAAGTAATTATTTGTCTAAAATGAATGATCTTTTAAATGATGACACAACATATTCTAAACTTAGTAAAAATCCCTTAAAAGCAGTTAATTCTCATTTCAATAAAGAAATGAAGCTGTTGTTGAAAGGTAACATTTCTCTCATCAAAAGTTTGTCATCTTTGTCCCATTCATTGCCATATATGTATGGACTTATCAAAACACATAAACAGAATTTTCCAGCAAGACCTATAGTGAGTTCAGTAGGCTCCATCACATATGAATTGTCAAAATGGTTAGTTTCTTTATTAAGCCCTTTATTGGGTAAGGTATCAAATTCTAATATCATGAACAATGTAGATTTAGTCAACAAGCTAAACAATATCAATGTTAATTTTGATTTTAAACTAGTTAGCTTTGATGTTTCCTCACTTTTCACTAAAGTTCCAGTTGATGACCTTTTAGAATATTTATTTGATGTCTTGGATGATATTCATTTACCTGCTTCAAAGTCTAATTTCATTGAACTGATAAAATTGTGTATAAAAGACTGTGTATTTCAATTTAATGGAGATTATTATGCTCAAAAATTTGGTATGGCAATGGGTAACCCTCTTTCACCTGTACTAAGTAATCTTTACATGGAATGTTTTGAAAAAAATTACTAAAGGATATCTTACCTTCTAATGCAATTTGGTTTAGGTATGTAGATGATGTTCTTTGTGTTTGACGAACAAATGAAAATTTACAAATATTTCTCCCCTTACTTAACAATTTAGTACCTTCCATCAAATTTACTGTAGAAAAATGAAAATAATGGTATGTTACCATTTCTAGATTCCATGATCCATAGACAAGGAAACAAGTTTAAGTTTAGCATATACAGAAAACCGACCAATGTATGCTCATATATCCATTATTACTCATCTCAACATGATCAGTACACCTGCACCCTGAGCCACCGACTCTCGCTCCACTTACAAGAAGGTGGAATCAAACATCATCATGAACAAAAGCATGGAACGAGACTAACGAGGGAGATTATAATGAATAACATCAAAATCATTACTAGTTGTAGTGATCGCAGGAGACTACAGAGATTAGAAGCCATTCACATAAGAGAGGAAGCCCCTGTCATCAACATCCAGACAAACATGACCACAGCCTTATAGCTCTTTGATGGCCCGCCAATAGGACGTAGAGCTGATAATGCCTTGTCAAATTCCCGATTGCTCAGATGTGATTAATTACTGTGTTGTTACAAACATTCCATTATACAAAGGAATGTAAAGGTATCCATACAGCAGTGGACCACGTGGGTCACTTCGAGGCTGATGGTGATAGTGGAAGATATCAGGAACTCACACATTAGTGTAGTGGAAGATATCAGGAACTCACACATTAGTGTAGTGGAAGATATCAGGAACTCACACATTAGTGTAGTGGAAGATATCAGGAACTCACACATTAGTGTAGTGGAAGATATCAGGAACTCACACATTAGTGTAGTGGAAGATATCAGGAACTCACACATTAGTGTAGTGGAAGATATCAGGAACTCACACATTAGTGTAGTGGAAGATATCAGAACTCACACATTAGTGTAGTGGAAGATATCAGGAACTCACACATTAGTGTAGTGGAAGATATCAGGAACTCACACATTAGTGTAGTGGAAGATATCAGGAACTCACACATTAGTGTAGTGGAAGATATCAGGAACTCACACATTAGTGTAGTGGAAGATATCAGGAACTCACACATTAGTGTAGTGGAAGATATCAGGAACTCACACATTAGTGTAGTGGAAGACATACAGATAATCTAAAGATAAACCTGTATATTGTCAGTGTGACTAATGATGAGTCGCAAATAATGTTAGTCGAACTTGAAGTGAAGGGAAATATTTATCAAGTTTATTGTGAAACGTATTTATAATGCTGCTTCCAACCACTCTAACTGGTACATTATTCCATGTTAACAATCATATTGAAGATAAAATACTTCACCTCATCTGAGGTCAAACGTTTGCCCACCATCATTACTACGAGTGACATCAGCTGTGACGTCATTAGTAGATAGATATCTATACCTCATAGTGATTTTTGTTGGTTATACAGACAGTTAGTTTCGCTCTATTTCCAATGAACGTAACTTTAAAGTAAAGTACACACGGTAAAAAAGTATCTTCCCGGATGTGTCCGATGAATTTAGAAATGATCAATACGACTCGTGTTGTCTGGGTAGGGTTGGTGAGTGTGAATGTGGACATGTTTCCTCATAATTATGGCAACTCATCTTTATCGTTAATTCCATCGAAATATGAAATCAATATACAATTCAATATTACAATTTGTCCCAGCATTGGCACGGGGTCATATCATACGATCATGATGAAATTGGTTCATAGTTAGACCTGCCAAGTCTCCTCAAATATGGAATGTTTCTAATTGTTGGATTCACCAGGTCTCCATATGACTGGTCTGTACCATGACAGGTCGCTAGGTCTATGCTTGGTACGGGCCCTCACCTCAACCCGGCTCTTTATCTGATCTTGACTAACAGGTAGTTTGTTGTTAGGGAGGCTGGCTGCCTGGCTGGCACAGGGCTTTACAATATGACGGATCTCTTTGTACCAGGTAAACATACATGTGTATTATTGGAGTGATCAGAATATCTCCTTTATGACCAAACAATTTAATGGTAGTATTTCGTATAGGGTCAATGTAATGTTGGTATATTTGAAAACATATGAACAGTCATAAAGCCTGAATCCATAGTATATGTCAAACATTAAAGTTATATACATGTTGACTTTTATCATTACCAGTACAACATTGGTGAACTAATGGTCTTCAACCGGCGGTATGCACAACCTCAACAATCAGGAGTTGTTCATTATTTCTGTTATAAAGACTCAGGTACGTCATCCAAGGTAATGATTAGTATCTTCTTTAGAAGGATCACTTAAACTTGGAGTTAAAAGATGATAAACTAAAAACCATATGTATATATCTAAAAATGTGGATATAGGTATATGCATCTAGTTGAGTCAGACGAATGTGTTATATACTTAAGAATGTGACTGACAAATTATAGAATAAGGTACAAACATTATGGTTGATACGATAAGTAATTTATAATAAATATGTAGTGTGTTGCATTGTAATGGTTCTTAAGAACCAAGGCCTTTTAGCCAGTAAAGATGATAAGAAATTGAAAAAGGTGTTGAAAGCATAATAATCATAAGCCCCAGAATATATTATCCTCTGGATATTTAAAATAAAATCCAACGCAAAATAATTAGGTTAAGACAGGATACATTCAGCATTTAAGAAAATATGTACTTTCCCTCTCCTTATCTCCTATCATTATTTCTTATGTTTACTTCCAACAAATGTCTCGTATATCATATAAAAATTTGTTATAGGTATTAGGTGAATATTGTCCAGCGACGCGTTGTATAACTCTCTGTTGTCAAAGTTCACCGGTGGAGTAGATCATATATTACAAAGCTGTGTCTCTCCACACAGATGTTACACGTCCCAGGTTAAGATATTTCCTTGATATGGCGTTTATCTAACATAGATATGTCTTCTATAAAGATTTGTAAACACGTTCTCCTGCGGGTCGATACCTAACGCTTTCGTATTAATCATTTGTAAGTGACCAAGTATTACAAAGTTGTGTCACTTCCCACACTATGTTTCATTAATCATTCAAACTATATTTGTTTCATCATTGATTTGATCCTTACAATAGATATTTATGTTTGTAATTTTCTTTATCATATCATTAGTCAGTTGAAGTGCACAATACGCTTGTCAACCTGGCCAGTCTACTGTTTTGGTCATGAGATATTATTCACAAGGTGTAACAGGACTCCATCCGTCAGCTGTGTCACCACCAGTGACAAGTCATCCTTAGCAAGGCTGTGTCATCCTCAAAGGACGGAGAGAAATGGTACAGTCTCGTCGGAGAACCTTCTTGCTCAAAGATGTCCATCATCACCTCCTCCTGTGTAGAGTGCAGCAGCCACGAAGGTGTAGAAGCGCCATCAAAGGTGTGCTGGTGATGTGTGGTAATAATAATACTGCTGTTCACACCATCAACAACAACCATTTCTCAGGTTTGTCTGTCCTACTTGTCGTCGTTGCACGTAACTCTGTCATTGCATATGTCTTCCTTGAACGTACACCATCCTATATTTCACTGTCCCAACTATTTGGACAATAATACGTTAAAAGGATTGTTAGCTGACTTTAAAGTGGAACATATAAAGGATTAGTGACCTAATGACCTTTCATAGGTCGCTGTTCGTTTGACTCCACCATTCGTCGTACGAACAGGGTGAGAGCGTGTCTGGTCTCAGAATCATCTTGAACCCCTGGGAAAACTGTTCAAGAATATTCGATTGATGGTTATAACATGACCTTTACCGCAGGTATGACCCTTGCAATCAACAGGGGTGAAAACCTTACTTACATGGGCTAAATATTTAGTGAGCGTGTGTATGACCTTACAAATATCTTCAACACGTGAAGGTGTTCAAGTATTTTTGATTGGGATCATGACTAACTTGTTGACTTAATTAACCCTGGCAGTCGATTAGCCACAAACCCAAATAACCAACCAACCTGGCGATTATTTTAGATGTCTTGCTTGAGTGACAACGTAGCACCTAGGTTGAGCCCAAGAACTTGTTACCCTCCTCCTTTCCGTCTGTTTTCTATCTCTTCTTCACAACACTCCCGAGAACCCTCCAGCAAACTCCACCACACTCCCCTTCCTGCCAAACCCTTCCCTCTACGTCGTCAGTAATCAAGACAGACATTCATAGTTTTATATGCAGCTACCTGCTGAACCTGGACGATCATTTTATGTTAACTTATGGTTCACATTCTGGCTTCATGACCACAAGCTGATAGCCCTTAAATCCAACCACATATATACATCCTGTTATACAACTGATGTTACTGTCTGACGTATGTATGGTGCGGCTTGATGACCTTACCTGCTGATGGTCATTAAGTCAAACATGTTATCATGTTGCAAATATCGTGATCTGTATGTTTCGTTGTGTGGCACAGAATCTGGTGTAGATATCTTTAATAACCTTTACCGGTTACTATTCAGTATAGTGAACGATAGACAGACTTACGTGTTACAGACTCCGTATGATAAACACCTGACGAACTTCAACACAAACATTTATATGTTGGGTAAGATCAGAGAACGAGTCGTCCAGTGGCAGAACATAAACCTACAACATGTAACAACAACAACAACAACAACAACAAACAACTGTTATGTGAAGATCTAGTTATTCAAAGTGAGATGATCACAAGGAAGTTAGGGATATAGAAGAGTAGGAGTGAGGTATAAGGTGGAGGCCCAGCCACCGTGGCTGGTGCTATATAGAGCAGTGAGGGATAACACCATATCTTAACCCCTGGTGATGTGTGAGCTTATAAACACTGGTGGTATTTATGGCGACCACCAACCAGGAAGTAATGTTCACCAGGTATTGCTCTGCTCTACACTGATCCAACAACTACAAGGATAATGTTGTTATAACCTTCTTGATCATGCTGGTTATAGAAGTATTATAGATACATGTTGGTGACACAAGGATAATGTTGTTATAACCTTCTTGATCATGCTGGTTATAGAAGTATTATAGATACATGTTGGTGACACAAGGATAATGTTGTTATAACCTTCTTGATCATGCTGGTTATAGAAGCATTATAGATACATGTTGGTGACACAAGGATAATGTTGTTATAACCTTCTTGATCATGCTGGTTATAGAAGCATTATAGATACATGTTGGTGACACAAGGATAATGTTGTTATAACCTTCTTGATCATGCTGGTTATAGAAGTATTATAGATACATGTTGGTGACACAAGGATAATGTTGTTATAACCTTCTTGATCATGCTGGTTATAGAAGTATTATAGATACATGTTGGTGACACAAGACATCATAATGATGGTTTCCTCTGGTGTCAACAAGTTATAAACTACATACAGTAATATCAGTCGTAACAACACTATGTATGTAGTCGTGATTACCGTAACATGTGAGTGGCAAGTTTAGATGACGTAACGTAACAATATCAGACTTCATCATTCTCAATAGTTTAGATGGATCATGTAAAATTTGGCTTTGCTTCATGTTTTATCAGATGATAAAATGATGGCTGGCCTAATGACCTTCACAAGTCAGTGGTCATTAAATCCCACACAGCAACCAACCACTCAGGATGACCAGGAGGGAGCCACCTGGTGCAGACCAAGTGTACCAGCCTGGTGGAGAGGATCAACTGCTCCACCTCAGGATAAGAGCTGCTCAAGTTCTGTAGTGAGGGACACTCCAAGTGGCATGTGAAACTACCAGTCTTAGTTATAAACTACCGCCCGGCTGGCCGGTGGGTGGCTGTGGCCAACATGAACCCAGGGGATACACACACACACACACACACACACACACACACACACACACACACCGCCCACTGACCTGACCACCGGCCGGTGGGTGGCTGTGGCCAAGATGAACCCAGGGGCTACACACACACACACACCGCCCACTGACCTGACCACCGGCCGGTGGATGTGGCCAACATGAACCCAAGGGCCACACACCGCCCACTGACCTGACCACCGCCCGGTGGGTGTGGCCAACATGAACCCAGGGGCTACACACACACACACACACACACACACACCGCCCACTGACCTGACCACCACCACTGTGACCTGACCACGTGTGGCATGTAGCTCATCCTTGGACAACATTAATCAAATACCTAGACAGAATTTTTATGTTAGATAAAAGACATTTCTTGATAGGAAACATAAGAAATGATGACGAAAGATAAGGGACGCTATTAGAGGTAAATATTTTGTTAAAATATGAAATACTCTTCCTCAAACTAGCTCCCTGTACTGTATTTTCTTTTACATACCCAGAGGAAAATATATTCTGCGGTTAATCAACATAAATGTTCATGTTTAACAGGTTTTCTATTTCTGATAGTATTTCACTGATTCGGGTTTAAAGACCTTAGTTCTGAACAACTATTATAATGCAACACAATACATATTTATCATAAACAAATCATTTATCACAATAACCATTATGTTTGTACCAGATTCTTTACGTCCTCAATCACGTTTGTTAATATATAAGGAATTTTTCCGCCACATTTCAATACATAACATATATCTACACGTGTGTAAATATATGTATATGTTTTTATAAATTTTTCTTTGGCTTTTATAATTAAGGTGTAAGATATCCGTCTGAAGTAAATACTAGATAATATTATAGGTTATGTGTGTGTGTGTGTGTGTGTGTGTGTGTGTGTGTGTGTGTGTGTGTGTGTGTGTGTGTGTGAGCGCACACAGGAGTGAAAACATATTTTACACTTACAAGGTTAAAAGACGGGGCAACACGAGTGTACAAATCCTTCCTCAAAAGACTCACTTGATAATGATTAAAGTAGTACACACACACACACACACACACACACACACACACACACACACACACACACACACACACACACACACACACAGACACACACACACACACACACACACACACAGAGCGGCGCCTTCAATTTTTGATGTAGATTGATTTCCCATCTTATTTTCGTCTACGGAATTCTACATCTTCAGTTCAGCACACCATTGTGGTAATGAAGGGAAAGTCACCACATTTACAAGCCGAGTGCACGTAGCTTATCCCACCTCGTTAGAGAGAAAACTTACCTGTATTTGAATTAATGAACGGGAACAGAGAAGACAAATATTTTTCTACACATTTATTATACAACTATACAATTTACATTATATACATTACCACCTTTCTTGCACTTTCCATCACAAAATTGCTGAGGTCATAACCTTGTACTTACCATTACCTTACAACCTTAAGGATGGTGGTCTACAACACCTCTAGATTTGATGGAGAAAACGAATAGTTTCGTTTTACTATTAAGACCACAGAAATACGTAATTCCACTTCACTACCACTAACTACTAGTTATTTTACTTGTTGATTTTCACGGCTAAGATTTTCATCCTCTGAGCGAAGCCATACAATAATCGTCCTTATCTACTCTGAGCATTGGATAGCCTCCTGATGATCAAGATTGCTGTTTTGGTTGTCCGTTTCCCTTGTTACTGGTGCGCCTCACTGCACACCTTACATGAGTGCCTTCCACAGTATTAGGGACAGCTGCTGGGCCTCACTGTAGCTACTTCTGGGACGGTTGCCAATCTTCCTCGTATTCCCTCATGACCACAGCGCCAAACCGACTCCCGCCATCAGGCCGAAACGCACAAACATTTCTGACAAAATTGAGACAACCGCTTTCGCGTCAGTTTTGACACCAAGTGAATTTATACGACAATTACGCTAAAGATGCTTGGTTTTTCGTTCATGGATTGAACAGAAGCAACCAACGATGGTTGCTACTGCCCAATCCATGAAGTCCCCCCCACCACGGAAAGGTAACCAAGCTTCGGGGGGGATGGGTGTTTACCCTGACGCCAACGGAGAAACTCAATATTAGTGCAGAGATCTTTTCCTCGGTAAAGAAAGTGTAGCCGGACTCCGCCCTCATGAGGTTACTGCACGACAGCAAAGATCACCCTTTGGTAGGCTGTGCTATAGGCAGCACAGCTCCGTCAAAGATCTCACTCCATAAGTGAACTTATTTAGATTCCTTTTTTAACATTTTGTCTTGTCTATAAGGAACTCATCAGTTCTTCTCCAGTGAAAGCAAAAAATCATCGAGAAATTCATTTGCTTCCTCAATATCAGGATCTTGCGGCTCTGTGTGGGGGACGGGGCTGGTGGGCTGTGTGTCTGGCTGTGTCTGGAGAGCGGGGCTGGTGGTCTCTGTGACTGGCTGTGTCTGGAGAGCGGGGCTGGTGGTCTCTGTGACTGGTTGTGTCTGGGGACCGGGGCTGGTGGTCTCTGTGACTGGCTGTGTCTGGAGAGCGGGGCTGGTGGTCTCTGTGACTTGCTGTGTCTGGGGAGCGGGGCTGGTGGTCTCTGTCACTGGCTGTGTCTGGGAAGCGGGGCTGGTGGTCTCTGTGACTTGCTGTGTCTGGAGATCAGGGGAAGTCTTGGGTATAAATTTCAATATACTGTGAGCGATATCGTCTCTCAACCGATTCCTCTCGATCTTCTCTTGCACGGCCTTCATGATACGTTTGGGCGGCTTTCTCCATTTTCTTTGCATTTCAGTTGGTGATCCTGCGCCATCGAGCCACATGATACCAGAATAGTATCGTTCCTGTTTCCCAACGGGTCCAATCTTGGTGTCACACATGATGCCGAGGGAACCCAAATGGCGGCCGATGTTTACGTTGGAAGCCACGGGCTCGTTATGTATCTTGCAGTAACTTTCATACCGTTGCTGCAGCTCTTTCCTGCTGATAAGGTACCGCTTCATAGTAATAGTCTTTCCCTTCATTTGAACGAAGGTATTCATGAAACTAACAAAGGAAGCCTTTCCTTTGTAATCCCGTTTGTAGTAACAGAAAGCCATTGAAGACGTGGATTGGGTCAGGCGAAGTTACACAGACTAACAAGATAGTCCTATAATCAATGATCCTGTATCAGCACTGAACTCGAAATACGTCAGAACGACAATTTCAACCCAGGGCTGGAGGGCCAATTGATGATATTCTCAAGTCTTGCTCAACCAAGTAACCTCGGTTAGACCTTGTTTATATTTAAATATAGTAAAGCTAATATAGTGAAGCTTAATGATTCTATTTATATGTAAGTTGCAATGTAGTTTATATATATATATATATATATATATATATATATATATATATATATATATATATATATATATATATATATATATATATATATATATATATATATATATATATATATATATATATCCCTGGGGATAGGGGATTAAGAATACTTCCCACGTATTCCCTGCATGTCGTAGAAGGCGACTAAAAGGGGAGAGGGAGCGGGGGCTGGAAATCCTCCCCTCTCATTTTTTTTTTAATTTTCCAAAAGAAGGAACAGAGGGGGCCAGGTGAGGATATTCCAAAAAAGGCCCAGTCCTCTGTTCTTAACGCTACCTCGCTAACGCGGGAAATGGCAAATAGTTTAAAAGAAAAATATATATATATATATATATATATATATATATATATATATATATATATTTTTTTTTTTTTTTTTGTATACTTTGTCGCTGTCTCCCGCGTTTGCGAGGTAGCGCAAGGAAACAGACGAAAGAAATGGCCCAACCCCCCCCCATACACATGTACATACACACGTCCACACACGCAAATATACATACCTACACAGCTTTCCATGGTTTACCCCAGACGCTTCACATGCCTTGATTCACTCCACTGACAGCACATCAACCCCTGTATACCACATCGCTCCAATTCACTCTATTCCTTGCCCTCCTTTCACCCTCCTGCATGTTCAGGCCCCGATCACACAAAATCTTTTTCACTCCATCTTTCCACCTCCAATTTGGTCTCCCTCTTCTCCTCGTTCCCTCCACCTCCGACACATATATCCTCTTGGTCAATCTTTCCTCACTCATTCTCTCCATGTGCCCAAACCATTTCAAAACACCCTCTTCTGCTCTCTCAACCACGCTCTTTTTATTTCCACACATCTCTCTTACCCTTACGTTACTTACTCGATCAAACCACCTCACACCACACATTGTCCTCAAACATCTCATTTCCAGCACATCCATCCTCCTGCGCACAACTCTATCCATAGCCCACGCCTCGCAACCATACAACATTGTTGGAACCACTATTCCTTCAAACATACCCATTTTTGCTTTCCGAGATAATGTTCTCGACTTCCACACATTTTTCAAGGCTCCCAAAATTTTCGCCCCCTCCCCCACCCTATGATCCACTTCCGCTTCCATGGTTCCATCCGCTGACAGATCCACTCCCAGATATCTAAAACACTTCACTTCCTCCAGTTTTTCTCCATTCAAACTCACCTCCCAATTGACTTGACCCTCAACCCTACTGTACCTAATAACCTTGCTCTTATTCACATATATATATACATATTCATATTCATATTCATATATATATATACATATATATATATATATACATATATATATATATATATATATATATATATATATATATATATATATATATATATATATATATATATATATATATATATATATATATATATATATATATATATATATATATATATATATATATATATATATATATATATATATATATATATATATATATATATATATATATATATATATATATATATATATATATATATATATATATATTTTTTTTTTTTTTTTTCAATAATGGATGGAACTTGGCTCCTAAGGTGATTTTGTTGTTGGAGTGGGACCTCCAGCCATTTTGTCCACCTTTTCCCTTTCTAGACATGTGGTGGTGCATTGGGTAGTGTGGCAACCTTCGTCTTCATCTTTTTGGGTGCAATCTTGCAAACCTCGTGGAGTAGTTGTGGGGTTTGCTTCTTTGCTGCACCCGACATAGCCATCTGGGTGTAGCTATCTACCCGGGCTGGTGGGTCAGCCAGCATAGCTACACGCTCACTCGGTACCTGGGCTGGTGGACGAGCAGCCTTCCTTTCTTCCATGGCTACAGTCTGCCTAACGACCTGGGGTTGTGGAGCAGCCATCCTTACTACCACCCAGGTTGGTTGGGCAGCCTTCTTTCGTTTCTTTGCTACACCCTTCTGGTTGGGCTGGTTGGGCAACCTTCTTTTTCCTCTTCTTCGATACAACCTGCCAACCGAATTCGTCTGCTGGTGGGTCCGTTTCTTTCATGGATACAACCTCTGTAGCCACTTGGGCTGGCCGGTCAACCTTCGGTTGTAGGTAAAAGTATATATATAGAATAATGTGGTTATCATCAGCAGCCAGAGGCCATTCCTCCCTCCTTGCCTGCAGAGTTCTTGATTTTCTGGAAAGTTCTACGAGATTCTGGTAAGATAAATACCATTGAGAGGACGTTGTTAGGGGACAGTCAGGTTCAGTTTAGAGTTGGTTGTGGGATGGTTCTTTTACTGTGTCGTATCAGCCAGATGGGTATTTCTTTTCACAGTTTTCGTTAAAGTTTGTTTTCTAGAAGCATAATCTAGAACACTATTTTCCATATGTTTATCATTTTTGTTGTTATAGTTTCATTATAATCATTAGTTTTGTTATTGTTGACTTTCAGATATTTGATGTTATGTTTGTGATTCCCGTGGAAGCGTCTGACATCTTGCTAGAAGACTTTCTGGTCACAATATTTCTGCACTGGGGAGTTGATCGTATTCTTTTATTGCAGGTTTTGTTATTATCTTGCTTTACATTAAGGTCTACTGGAGGTTTTCCCAATGCTGGTTGAACATATGTCCAGCAACAGGAGATAGCGTAAGATACAGTATTGATGAAACTTATCTATCTATATACCTATCTAAATATCGCTCTATCAATCTATCAATCTAACTATGCACATATCTATCTATCTTTATCTGAAAGTCAACAATGATAGAATCATTGATATATGAAGTATAACAATGTCCTCTCAATGGCAATTATCTCACCAGAATCTTCTAGAACCTTCCAGAAAACTATGAACTCTGCAGGCAAGGAGGGAGGAATGGTCTCTGGCTATTGATAAAACCATATTATTCCATATATATGTTTATATATACATATTTATGTATATATATGAATGTATATATAACGTACAGAATAATGCGGCCATCATCAGTATCGAAGAAAACTGAAAAGATGAGGTCCCACCGAGATTCGAACTCGGATTGCTGGATCCAGAGTCCAGAGTGCTAACCCTTACACCATGGGACCTGATAAGAAAAGATGTGATTTCATCTAAATGTTTTACATATAATCAACCAGAGGCCATTCCTCCCTCCCTGCCTGCAGGGTTCAAGGTTTTCTAGAAGGTTCTCGAAGATTCTGGTAAGATCATTACCTTTGAGAGGTCGTCGTTAGATGACAGTCAGGTTCACTCTATGGTTGGTGTTTGTAGTTGGTTGTCCGAGGATGTTGTTATACTTGATCAATTTTGTAATTGTTGACTTTCAGGTAGGAAGTACTCATTTACGATGCATCCTTGTACTCACAACAACCTTATGAGTCACTTCAAGATTTATCTTCACTACAACTTTATCTTCACTACACCATTAAGGTTGAAGTCAATGGTCACATTCACTACAATCTCAACACGACTGGTCTTATACCTAACCCATATTATCACTACATCCATGTACATGTATTTCTTGCAGAATAACGCAGATATCAGTGATTTCTGTGAAAGTTGACATATACAGCCTTACGTATCTATCGATCTATCTAATACCTGTTTTTACCTATCTATCTATCTATCTATCTATCTTTCTAAATCAGAAAGTCAACAACAATATCATTAATGATACGTATAACTACGTCCTCTCAATGGCAGTTCCTACCCAGAATCATCGAAAACCTTCTAGAAAGCGTAATTGTCGTATAAATTCACTTGGTGTCAAAAGTGACGCGAAAGCGGTTGTCTCAATTTTGTCAGAAATGTTTGTGCGTCTCGGCCTGATGGCGGGAGTCGGTTTGGCGCTGTGGTCATGAGGGAATACGAGGAAGATTGGTAAATAAGGGAAGGCCTCTTTTACCAGTTCTAACCTTAAATGCTCCCACTTATTAAGATCTATCAATATACATACGTTCAGTCCTGAGTAACATTTCAAAATATGTAACACATTCGTCTGTTTCATCTAGAATATACACGTGAGTAGATATATTTATGTTTTGACATTTGTGTTTCTCTTTCCGTTTTTGAAGTTTATTAAGATTTCTCTCAAGAAAAAATATGAAAAGATAACATGTTTTACGTGTGTCCATTATACATGTACCAGGTAAGGTAAGACAGCACGGCCAACTGCGGCCCTAATCAATATACCACGGGAACGTATCACAGTAACCACTGGTCCGCGGAGGACCAATCACAGTAACCACTGGACCGCAGAGGACCAATCACAGTAACCACTGGTCCGCGGAGGACCAATCACAGTAACCACTGGTCCGCAGAGGACCAATCACAGTAACCACTGGTCCGCAGAGGACCAATCACAGTAACCACTGGTCCGCGGAGGACCAATCACAGTAACCACTGGTCTGCGGAGGACCAATCACAGTAACCACTGGACCGCGGAGGACCAATCACAGTAACCACTGGTCCGCGGAGGACCAATCACAGTAACCACTGGACCGCAGAGGACCAATCACAGTAACCACTGGACCGCGGAGGACCAATCATGAATCACGAGCAGCAGCGGTCCACCAATAGGGAGTCGACGCACAGTAGCGCTGCCCAAGTGGCTACCGGGGACACAATATGGAGGAGTGGCCGAGCCCGGACACTGGCTCATCTGGGTCTATTTTCTTCCTTGCTCTTCATAATGCTAAACACAATATCTTTTCATCGTAGGTAATTTTTTACCTCATTAACATTTTGTGTATATTTCTAGTAGTGAACTGGTATTCCTAATTTAATGCAGTTCTTGATAACTTTTGTCTATTTATGTTTTGATCTGAATTCCAGTTTGCCTACCAACATGTGAATGATAATGAGATTACTGACTGTATAAAAGCTGTATAAAATAAATCTATAGTTTTAGT